>NC_066514.1:25431837-25434337 GCF_024679095.1 Eriocheir sinensis
CCTTCCTTCCTTCCTTCCTTCCTTCCTTTCCTCTTCCTTCTTCCCTCATGCTCCAGTTCCATACAACACACACACACACACACACACACACACACACACACACACACACACACACACACACACACACACACTCGGGTTACACGGGCTCAATGGGGCGATAATTGCTGCGTCCGGACTGATGCCGGAGCCTTCCTCCTCCTCCTCCTGCTGCTGATGATGATAGTGATGATTGTTATGCAGTTACTCAACGGGGTATGGTACCAGTGGAGGGAAGGAAGGAGGGAGTATGTGGAGGGGTGTGTGGAGTAGCCTGCGGGGAGGGAAGGAAGCATGGAGGGATGGGAGGCGAAGGAAAGAAGGAAGGAAGGAAGAAAGGAGATAAATAAGAGGTTTGGAAAGAAGGAAGGAAGGAAGGAAGGAAGGAAGGAGAGAAAGAAGAGGTTTGGAAGGAAGGAAGGAGAGAAATAATAGGTTTGGAAGGAAGGAAGGAAGGAAGGAGAGAAATAAGAGTTTTGGAAGGAAGGAAGGAGAGTAGTTTGAAGTACGATATGTAGGAAAGAAGGAAAACAAGAGGGTTGAAAGGAAGGAAGGATAAAAGGAAGTTGGCTACAAGGAAAGCGACTTAGAAAAATATAAAAGAGAAAGGAACGAATGAAGGAAGAAGGAACAAAGGAAGGATTGAAGGAAGAGTAGGAGAATGGAAGGAAGGAAGAGAGGAAGAACTTAGGAATTAGGTGAACGAGTGAGTGAGGAAGAAACAGAAGGAGAAAAGGAGAAAGAGAACATTAAGGAAGATAAGTAACTCGAGAGAGAGAGAGAGAGAGAGAGAGAGAGAGAGAGAGAGAGAGAGAGAGAGAGAGAGAGAGAGAGAGAGAGAATATATCACAGCATCTGGCGGCAACAAGAGCAAAATCTAACCTCCCCATCTGTACCCCCCCCTCCTCCCCCTCCCCCCCCGCATCTCCCCGGCCAAGTGGCGTGGGAGATCGGGTCCGCGCTCACCAAAATCCGATTAATTGAACTTCATTGGCCGATCATTGTTAGTGTGTGTTTTTTTGTGTGTGTGCGTGTGTGTGTGGCCCAGATGGCATTTGAAGTAAGTTAGGGAAGGGGGGGGTTGGGGTGGGGAGAGAGGGGGGGAGGAGGGGAAAGGGAACTCCATCTCCCTCCCTCCCTCCCTCTTCTCTCCCTCCCATAATAATTTACTGCATATGTATGAAATAGTGTGTGTGTGTGTGTGTTTTATGGTTCTCTCTCTCTCTCTCTCTCTCTCTCTCTCTCTCTCTCTCTCTCTCTCTCACACACAACACCTTAACCCTTTCATAATTATTCGGAATGACCTTCAAAAACAACAACAACAACAACACTACTACTACTACTACTACTACTACTACTACTACTACTACTACTACTACTACTACTACTAATGCTAATAATAAGCTGGCGAGAGGTAAGGAGGAGGAGGAGGAGGAGGAGGAAGAGGAGGAGATCTATAGGAGTCTTGAGGCACTTTTTAATACCACAAGATTGAGAGACTGAAGGAGGAGGAGGAGGAGAAGGAGAAGGCGAAGAAGGAGGAGAAAAAGAAGAAGAAGAAGGACGAGGAAGAAGCATATCGTATAGGAGTTTGGGGCAATCTAATGCTTCACCGCTGTCAGGCTGGGAGAGGCGTGTCCTTAATGGTAGGTGTCGGGCGTCCGGGCAGGGAAGAGTGATGGCCGGGGGTTGAGTTATCGCTGCGTCCATCCCCGTGTTATTAGGCATCACTACGCGGGTTGATCAGCCTCCACGGACACTCTTCTAATCATGCCTTGCTGCCCCGCCCCCGCCCCGCCTCATCTTGCCCCGACGTACCTACCCCAGCCTTGCCCCAGTCTTTTCTCCTTCCCTCTCTTCCACCTAAATACCCACCTACCCCATCCCCCGTCTTCCCTATACCCATCTTGCCCCGTTTTGCCCCGTCTTAAGTAACCCCTCCTTGCCCCGCCCCGCCCCACCTTGCCCCGACTTACCTATATACCCCAGCCTTGCCCCACTCTTTTCTCCTTCCCTCTCTTCCACCTAAATACCCACCTACCCCGTCCCCGTCTTCCCTATACCCATCTTGCCCCGTTTTGCCCCGTCTTAAGTAACCCCTCCTTGCCCCGCCCCGCTCCTCTCCTTTCCCTTCCTCTATCTCTTTCGATCCTCACCTCCTCTTCCTCCCATCCCTCCTTGCTCCGTCCCGCCCCGTCCCTACTCACTCTCTCTGCCCCGTTCCTGAGTGCCCCCCGGTCTTGCCCCGTCCCGCCTCTCTCATCTCTTTGTTTTGGGTTGTTTTCGTGTGTGTTCGTGTGTCCTTAACCTGTGTTTTTGTCTTTGGTTGTCAGTCACGTGGTATGCTTTCTCATTTTTTTTGCCTGATTTTTTCCTTGTTTTTCCTAATTTTCCTTCCTCACCTTCTCTCCGTTCCTCTTTCTTATCTCTCTTTATCTTTTCCTGGCTCACTTTCCCTCTTTAT
>NC_066514.1:25439337-25454337 GCF_024679095.1 Eriocheir sinensis
GGGCTCAGTTCAGTTCAGTAGTAGGCGTGGGATAAGCCTTGGCATCGGCTCCCACTAGGCTGTTTCTTTAATTGTGCTGCAGTTCCTGTGTTTTTCTGTGTCTTGTTTTCCAGATAGTTTTAATATATTCTTTTCTTGTATATCTTTGATTCTATGTTCACTAAAAAGTAGTGATTCTGTTATTATTTTGTCTGTGTTGTGAGAAGTTAGATGTAAGTTAAATTTGTTTTCTGACCCTGGTGGTGGTAGCTTGGCAAGACTTCTATACCATGATCGTGAAAACACACTCATGAGAACGCGTTTAACCTCTCCATTTTTGGCCTTTAGGAATGATTGATGTAAGAGTCGGAAGCGTCTTAGACTACCGATGTTGATACTGAGGAAAAACTAACGATAAGAGAAAGTACTGGGTGGGTCGACGCTCTCTTGTTAGGGGGAAAAGACGCCGCGGACTCATTGAAAGACGTGTGTGTGGACGTACTTGGCGGAGATAAGAAAATAAAAACCTGTTGAATGCTGAAGCCATTGATAACCAGGATGAATGAAACTACGGAAGCCTGTATGCACCCGTGTTATGAATGCTGGCGATAACTGTTTTTAAATTGGTGTCTGATAAGGGTAGGGAAAAGTGAGAAGAAATGGGAGAGAGAGGGGTTGGAGAGAGAGAGAGAGGGGTTAAGGAAATAGGAAGACAAGAAGGGGAAGATAGAGATGGAGAAGAAGGAGAGAGAGAGAGAGAGAGAGAGAGAGAGAGAGAGAGAGAGAGAGAGAGGAGAGAGAGAGAGAGAGGAAGAAAAGAAAGAGAGAGAGAGAGAGAGAGAGAGAGAGAGAGAGAGAGAGAGAGAGAGAGAGAGAGAGAGAGAGAGAGAGAGATAGAGAGAGAGAGAGAGAGAGAGAGAGAGAGAGAGAGAGAGAGAGAGAGAGAGAGAGAGAGAGAGAGAATAGTATAAAAAAAAAGATAACAATAGACTGAATGAGCTCCCTTTAGGCGTCTGGATAATAATGAGTGTCGCTTGTTATCTCGAGTTTAAGAAAAAAAAAGAAAAAAAATTGTAAAAAACGTAAGCTTCGGGCACGCTTGATACCATTTTTTTTGTATTTTCTTGTATTTCTTTTCTTTTTATTTCTTTATTTATCTTTTATCATTAATTTATCAAGGCGAGTGAGGAGCAGGAGGAGGAGGAGGAGGAGGAGGCGAAGCAGAGAGTGAGTGACAAGACAGAAGAAGAAGAAGAAGGAGAAGGAGGAGGAGGAGGAGGAGTACAAAAAAAAAGAAAGAAAAAGTGGAGAAGTGAACGACAGGATAGGAGGAGGAGGAGGTGGAGCTGGGTGGAGTAAGTGTGAAGGTTGGGTGGAGTTAGGAGTGACGGACAAGCAGGGAGAGAGAGAGAGGGGAGAGTGGAGAGAGGTGGAGTGACTTATTAGTGTTAGGTGGAGTGGGTATCAGGACTGGGTGGGGTGCATGGGTATTTGAGGGATTGGTATGGTAGTAGTAGTAGTAGTAGTAGTAGTAGAAGTAGAAGTATGAGATAAAATTATAGGGATGGGAAGTGATTTATAAGTAGGGTAGGGCAGGGCAGGGGTAGGATAAGGCAAGGCAGGGTATAAGAGTAGGGTAAGGTATGAGGGTTGGCAGGGTAGGGAAGGGGAGGGTAAGGAGGGTTGGGTTGGGTAGGGAAGAGGAGGGGAGGGGAGGAGAGGGTATAAGGGCAGGGTAGGGTAGGGGGGTAGGGGGGTAGCATTCCTTGCCCCAGAGGCTGTAAAAGATATCGACCCTGGCTGGTTTTATGGGCGCGGATTATGGTGTGTGTGTGTGTGTGTGTGTGTGTATGTGTATGTGTGTGTGTGTGTGTGTGTGTGTGTGTGTGTGTGTGGCCGGTTGTCCTTTGTATTGTCCTGGTTCATAAATCTACGGTCTATTTTATATCTATTCTGTATTAATCTATTTATCTATTACTGTATTTTTTTTTCTATTTCTATTATCTATATTCATCTTTATTTTCACTCTATTTTTCATTTTCTTTATTTATTCGTCCATCTTTGTTTTCTTTCTTTGTTTTTCTATCTATTTATCTATCTTTATTTTTCTTTACGTCAATTCTCCGTCCGTCTGTGTGTGTGTGTGTGTGTGTGTGTGTGTGTGTGTGTGTGTGTGTGTGTGTGTGCAGCATCCCGCTCTCCGTTATCTCCGGGTCTCCATAAACTTGAGGTGCATCGCCTTATTGCCTTACCTGTGGGCTGATTGAGGGGTGGGGGGGCGGCGGGGGGTTGTGGCGTATACGGGGGAGGGGGTGTTGAGGGGGTAAGGGTCTCTCTCTCTCGCTCTCTCTCTCTCTCTTTTGCCCTCTCTTTCTTCATTTTTCCATCATCCTTCTTCTTCTTCTTCTGCTTCTTCTTCTTCTTCTTCTTCTTCAGGATAGGAATGGGGAGCGGCGAGTGGCTAGTCATGTTCCTCGTTGGGGAGTAGGCGTGGGTAAGGGAAGGGGGGAAGAATGGGGAGGATGGGGAAGGGTGTGTTTGTGTGTTGTATGCATGCCGCGTAGGGAGACGAGGAGGAGGAGGAGGAGGAGGAGGAGATGAAGGCATGCTTGGTCCTCTCATCATTCACGTCTCTCTCTCTCTCTCTCTCTCTCTCTCTCTCTCTCTCTCTCTCTCTCCCCATGCACTAAGTTGAATGAACGGTACTCTTCCTCTTCCTCCTCTTCCTCTTTCCCTTCTTTTTCTTCCTCTTGACTAATTTTTCTTCATTTTTCTCCGCCTCGTTTTCCTTATCTTTCTTTTTTTTTTTCTTCTTCCTCTTTTTCCTTCTCTTCCTCTTCTTCGACCATTACTCAGCTTGCATTATATATTCTTTGTTTTTTTTCTTTATTTTGCTTCTTGTTCTTCTTCCTCTTGTTCTTCTTGTTCCTCTTCCTTTTCCTTTCTTCTTAATCTTTCCTCTTTTACTTACAGCTGCATCTACTACTACTACTACTACTACTACTACTACTACTACTACTACTACTACTACCACTACTATGAACTCCACAACCGAAGTTACTGTTTTCAATGATCACAACTTCGAAAAAAATAAATAACACCCAAATTTAGTGGGTCCTAAAAATTTGCTTCCGTCTCGAGTCTGTCTTGGTATATTTTCCTTTGTCTGTCTGTCTGTCTGTACGCCTTGATACGCTTATGATTCTCTCCGTCCCCGTGTGTGTGTGTGTGTGTGTGTGTGTCGGTCACGCTGTCGCCCCGCTGAGGGATTGACAGGGATGAGCTGGTAACGCAAATACGAGAGAGAGAGAGAGAGAGAGAGAGAGAGAGAGAGAGAGAGAGAGAGAGAGAGAGAGAGAGAGAGAGAGAGAGAGAGAGAGAGAGACTGTCCAGATATCTTCCGTCCATCTTGTGTGTGTGTCCCGTTCGTCTGTGTGTGTGTGTGTGTGTGTGTGTGTGTGTGTGTGTGTGTGTGTGTGAGGTCGGTTCCCTGGAAGTGTTTAGACAATGAGACTTAAGGGAAAATAACCAGATTAGTAAGAAGCGGACGAACACACACACACACACACACACACCGTTACTGCGTCCTGTTTATATTCGTGCTGTTGCTGTGTTTTAAGTGTGTGTGTGTGTGTGTGTGTGTGTGTGTGTGTGTGTGACTGATTCGCTGTGGAACTTTAAATGAAAAAAAACAAAAAAAAAACCACCATGTAAACTCGCTCCTACGCTCTCGAAATAATATAATAATTGTAGTAGAAGTAGTAGTAGTAGTAGTAGTAGTAATAGTAGTAGTAGTAGTAGTAGTAACAGTATTATTATTATTATTATTATTATTATTATTATCAGTAGTAGTAGTAGTAGTAGTAGTAGTAGTAGTAGTAGTAGCAGCAGAAGAGGACGATATAAAGAAGAAAGAATGAACGCCAAGTGGAGGGAGAAGGGGAGAGAAGAGAGGAGGAGGAGGAGGAGGAGGAAGAGGAGGTTTAGATAAGTGAGGGCATGAATGAGGAAAGAAAGGCTGTTGGGTTTGATTTAGTGAGTGGAGAGAGAGATGGAGGGAGGAGGAGGAGGAGGAGGAGGGGATATGGGAGGGAGAGAGAGAGAGAGAGGGGGGGAGAGAAGAAGGACGGGAGGAAGGAGGTGGCGAGTGAATGGAGGAGAAAGGAGTGAAGGAGGAGGCGAGTGTGTGAGGGGAGTAGTGAATGAGAGAGAGAGAGAGAGAGAGAGAGAGAGAGAGAGAGAGAAGAAAATGAAGAAAAGAAGGGAAATGAATGAGGAGGAAGATTAATAGAGAAGAGAAGGAGGGAGACGAAGGAGAGGAAGGAGGAAGGGAAGGAAAGAAATAAAGAAAGATAAAGAAGAGAAGGAATATAGGAAGAAAGGAAGGAGAAAGCGAAGGAGAGGAAAAGGAGAACAGAAGTAGAATTTGAGTAAGTAAATGAAAGAAGGAACAGAGGAAGGAAGGAGGATGCGAAGGAGAGAAAAGAAGAATAAAAGAATGAAGAAAGGAAAGGTGAATTGAAGAAGAAAAATGGGAAGAGAGAAAGTAGAATAGGAAGAAGTAGAAGAGAGAAAAACTACCATAGGAAGAGAGAAAGGGGGAAATGAAGGAGAGAGAAGGAGAATGAAGGAGGAGATAGAAAGGAAAGAAAAGCGAGACGATACAACATTAGCGCAGGTGAGTGAGTTCGTGAAGGAGGGAGGGAGGGAAAAAGGGAGAGGAAGGGAGGAGAGAGGGAGGGAAGGAGGGAGAGAGAAAGAGAGAGAGAGAAGAATGGAGGGACAACAATGCGCCCTTTGACAGACTTTCTCCTATTTTCCTGGATTTAAAACTCTCTCTCTCTCTCTCTCTCTCTCTCTCTCTCTCTCTCTCTCTCTTGGTGGTGGTGATTGTAGTGGTGATGAGAGACAGACCTTCGTGGTGGTGAGTCGATAGATGGTGGTGGCGGTGGTGGTGGTGATGGTGGTGATGGTGATGACAAGATGAAGATTCAATAGCAGTGGTGATGATGGTAATGGTGTTGAAGGATTATGAATTGCTCTTTGTGGTGGTGGTGGTGATGACAGGAACGAGATGGAGGTGATGGTGGTGGTGGTGGTGGTGGTGTTTGGGTAAGACTATTGGGTATTGACAGAGGCAGGTAGCTTTGATAATGGTGGTGGTGGTGTTGGGTGGTGGTGGTGATGAAGGGACGAAGAGCAAAGGAGATTGGAGGTGGGATTATGGAGGTCACGGGAAAGATGGTGGGGATTAAGGGGAGGGGAGGGGGTGATAACATGGAGGTGGTGGTGGTGGTGGTGGTGAAGGCGTGGGTGTGGGTGGTGGTGGTGGTGGTGGTGGTAATGGCGAAGTGCACGTGAAGATGGTGGTGGTGAGGGTTGGGTGAGAGACTGAGAGTATGGTTGAGATAGTGTGGAGGGGAGGGGTGGTGGTGGTGGTGGTGGTGAGGGTTGAGTGAGAGACTGAGAGTATGGTTGAGATAGTGTGGAGGGGAGGGGTGGTGGTGGTGGTGAGGGTTGAGTGAGACACTGAGAGTATGGTTGAGATAGTGTGGAGGGGAGGGGTGGTGGTGGTGGTGGTGGAAGGGAAAGGCTGTTTGTTTGTTTGTTTAGTTATGCGTTTAAGTGGATAAGATTGGTCGCGGTGGTCATCTTGTTCCCATCTGTGTGTGTGTGTGTGTGTGTGTGTGTGTGTGTGTGTGTGTGTGTGAGGGCACAACACCCTTACCTGCCCGGCTCACAGGCTTAGAAGGGACGCGTCGTCCAGCCGAGGCTTAGCCCTGATGAAATTTGAGGGCACCTTAGACAAGTAGGGGGGGGGCAAGGCGGGGCGGCGGGCGTGCCCCAGGCCTCCCTTTCAGTGTCAGTATACATTAGAGCGGGCGGGGGTCGCGGGGCGGGGCGGGGCGGCGGGGCAGTTACTCGGCCTCATGAATAATAATAATGGGCGGCGCGGGGGGCGGCCCTGGCCTCCTCGGGAACACCTCGCCGTGCCGGGGGCGCCGACCCAAGTGGGGTTTGCATTTAGCAGCCTTTCATTTCTGCGCCCCGCCCGTTTTGCACCCCGCGCCGCCCCTCGGGGCAGGCTGGCGGGGGAGCGTGAGGTGAGGAGTGGCCGTTTAGCTTATCAGCCTCGGTGATGAGGCGGCGGTCCCGCCCGGGGTGGCGGCGAGCACCTCGGCACACAGGAAGTGCATTCACGCCGCCACTCAACACACCCGACGCTGATTTTTGGTTCATTTTTCCCCAAATGGCGATTGTTCTCGAGGCGGCGGTCGTGAGGAGCCCCGCCGCCTCCCTGCGCCACAATGGGCGGCGTGACGGAAAAATGTCATGAGAGGCTCGATGGGACGAGGAACAGTCCCGGGCAGTCACCTACGGGGCGGGGCGGGGCGGGGCACTCGGCAATAAACGGTGTTGACGATCTTGGACATAGGCTCGCCCCCACCCGTCTCCCCAGTGGTGCCCGGAGGGTGCTGGACCAGCGGGGGGAAGATGCGGGTGTCAGGGTTGGCGGCGGGCCGCGGCGAGGCCGCCACCAGCCGCACTGTGTGGCCTTCAGGACTTTCTCGTCGCCGCCTGGGTCGTCAGTGTTCCCTGCAAGGCTGGCGTGCCGGGGCTCACTTTGAGGGAGGCGTGTGTCGCCCCGCGCTGGGCCCCCGCTGCCCCGAGCCTCGTCCTTGGCAAGGCACCGGAAGGGATTTAAATCCGTGTTCCCATCACACCCACGTGTTTCTTGTCCCGCCTGACCCTACCCTTACCCCCCTTAACCCCTCGCACCCCACCACTCGGGTGTGCGCGAGGCCGCCTGGACGCGGACAGCGTGTGGGCCACAAGGGGCCTCGTCCCTGGCACCAGAGGCGCTGGTAGATCACGGGCCCAGGACTGCCGCAGCGGTGGCGGCAGGCTGAGTCAGGCCAGGCAGCAGACTGCAGGCGCTTCCCTTGCGGGTTCAAGGTGAACAGCCTCCCGCCTCACGATGCGCCGCGCGGCCGTGAGAAGCGGACTGGGGCGCCGACAGCCTGGCCTGCGCCGCACCGCACACCCTGGACCCCTGGACGAGCACGGCGGCCTGGGGACGCGGCCACCACCAGGGTGACACACACACACACACACACACACACACACACACACACACACACACACTGCCTCCCTCGTGGAGTCAGTGAGTGAGTGACTGCGAGTCGGTTACGCAGAATGTCAGCGGGTGTTTGGCGACGTGGTATGCAGCGCTGCGAGACGCCGCGGACCTTGTTAAACCTACTCGCTGCGGTCGGGCGTCGCGGGGAAGGGTGCCGGCGGGAGGCTGGGCGGCCCCGTCAGGCTCAGGGGGGGAGGACACTGGGATATAAATGTTTCTATTATAATTGTTCTCTCTCTCTCTCTCTCTCTCTCTCTCTCTCTCTCTCTCTCTCTCACACACACACACACACACACAAACACGCCGCTGGGGGTCGTGTTGACATGCGCCTCGCCTTGTCAGCCCTCTCTTGAGCTCTTCATGACCGCCCCGCCCCCCCGCCCCGCCCCTCCCGCTTCCCATCCTCCTCCCCTCACCAGTGTTTGTTACCATTCCTAACTTTCACTGCTTCCCTTCCTCCCATGTCTACCATTCCTTCGTTTTTCTTTCGCCTCATTCCTCCCCTCCCCTCCCCTCCCCCTCCCTTCCTTCCCCTTCCCTTCCCTTCCCTTCCCTTCCCTTCCCCTCCCTTCCCTTCCCTTCCCCACCCTCCCCTCCCCCTCCCTTCCCTTCCCTTCCCTTCCCTCCCCTTCCCTTCACCAGTATTTGCTACCTTCCTTTCACTCCTCTTCTAACATTCACTATATACTTCTTTCCATCCCTTCCATTACTCTCTCCTCCTTTCCCCTCATCCCTCCTATCCTTCCCCTTCCTTCCCTTCACCTCCATCAGTGACTTGTTATACTTCCCTTCTTTCCATCCCTTCCATTCCTGCCCTCCTCCGTTCCCCTCCTCCCTCCCATCACCCCCCCCCACCCCCTCGCCTCCCTTCCTCCCCGTTGAGTCAGCAAAGCAAACACCCGCATGGCCGCGGCGATGGTCGCTGCAGCGGGCCAACCACAGCCTCGGCGCACCAGGGGGCCGCGGGGACACACACACACACACACACACACACGTTCTCTCTCTCTCTCTCTCTCTCTCTCTCTCTCTCTCTCTCTCTCTCTCTCTCCCCCAGCGTCATGTATGCTTGGGGCGCGGGGATGTCAGCACCTCTCAGGGGAGGGGGAGGATGCTGAAGGCTGCCCGCGTGCATTGTTCGGGGTTGGCGGGGTGAAGGGGACGGCAGGACAGTGCAGGGAGGGGAAGTGGTGTTGATGGCCCCTCCCGTCCACTTAATTACCGCCAGTTGTGTTGTGTTGGTGTGGGGTGTTGGGTGCCTGGCCTGCCTGCACCTGACGCCGCCCCGCCCTGCTCTGCTCTCCCCTTTCCTGTGTGCCACGAGGCGGGGGAGTGTTGGGGGGGGGAGCTCATGCCTTCCAGCACCCATCACTGCCTCCATCACTTATCAGGTCAGGCTTCCTCCCCGGGGCTGGTGGAAGGGGGAGGGGGGAGCGCGTCACTCTCTGTCACCGCTCAGTGAACCCTGCGTGGTGACAACCAGCACGCCGGTGTGCGCGCCGCCACACGCCGCCGGTGCCGCCCACGCCGCCAAGGCCGGTGTGGGCGGCTGCCGGATGCTGGGGAGGATGGATGCTGCGTGTTGTTAACGCCGAGATTTGGCGTCGCTCTGCTGCTTCTGCTGTTGCTGCAGCAGGAGGCGGTGGCTGAGTCGTCAAAGTAACGGCCTCGTGTTCAGGAGGACGCGAGTTCAATCCCCGCCTGGTGCCACCAAGCTGGGATTTTTCAGCCGCCGAGTGGTTAAAAACCCCCCACATGCTGTCCAGAGACCCATCCACCCAACAGGATACTTATCAAAGGAAAAAAAAAAGGGAGCTCTGGGAGCAGCAGCCCAATGCAAGATGGCGGCTCACTATACCGCCACCACAAACTGGGCCCTGGGACAGGACCCCACCGACCCACAAAATGACCCCCCCATCAGGATCACCAGAAGGAAAGAAAGGGAACCGGCGGCAGCAAAAAAAAAAAAAAAAAAAAAAAAATGGAGATTACGTTAGGGGTGGGCGGGTCGTGGAGCGTCACATGAGGACTGAGAGCTCGGAGCAGCAGCACGGGGGAGTGGGGGGATGCAGGGACGTGAGGCTAGGCCAGCAGCTCGTCACGTCCCGCGGGGAGACGTGCAGCCCCGCGGGACGCGTGGCTGCGGTGCTCCCCGCAGGCCGTGGCGCCGCAGCCCTGACGGCGGCCTGCGCTGCAGCGGGGCACCGTGAAGGCGTGCGGGCGTCGGCGTTGTCCTGCGTGCGGCGTAATCACGGGGCGCGGTGCTGTGATGGTGTGATTGATTCAGCGGCACTCATGCTGAACACCGGTGGCCGGTGCGGGGGTGCCGCGGTGCCGGGGGGGGGGGGGTCACGCCGGAGAGGTGCACCTGCCGCCGCCGCCCACCGTGGGAATGACACACACCGCCGCGGAGCAGCTCGGAAATGCCGCCTCGGGGGTAAATAGGCAACCTTCTTCCGCTGCCGTGTATTATAGCTCCCTCTCCGCGCCCCCTCACTCACTCCCCGCTTCATCCTCTTCCCTGCCTCCCCCTATTCCTTCCTGCCCCTCAACCCCTTCTTCCGCCGCCTCTTCCGCCGTGTCGCGCGCTGCGTCATGGGCTCCAGGATGACAGCCACCGGCCAGGCGGGAGCACCGCCGCCGCTTTCTGACTGTGGAGGAGACTAACGCCCGCCCCCTGTGGCTCCCCGCCTCCCTCCTGGGTGGGTGGGAGGGTGTGCAGCATCGCTTTTCCGGCGGCTCAACCGGCGGCGTTCGTCACGTCTTGGACTGAACCAAACATCGAGCCGGGCTCCCTTCAGGGGTAGGAATCTCTTCAGGCTGTTATTTTCTCTCTCTCTCTCTCTCTCTCTCTCTCTCTCTCTCTCTCTCTCTCTTTCTTTTTTCATTTAATTTCCTTCCTCCTCCTCCATCTTCATGCTCTTCTTTCTACTCGATGTCTTCCCTCGCCTCTCGTCTTCCTCCACTCACTGAGGTTCACAGCGCCATGGGGCGATGGGGAGGGGGCATGGGGAAGGGGAGAGGGGCACGAGGGCAGGGAGGGGGAAGGGGGCGCCTGGTCCGGACATGCCAGGCTGCGGTTAGCCGTGACCATAAGGCAGGCCGGAGCAGCGAGCGCCACTTTTTATGATTTCTTCTCTCCCTCTTCCATCCTCCTGTGCTGCCCGCGCCTCCACCAGCTCCGGGAGGCGGCGGGGCTCTCAGGAAGGAGGGAAGGAAGCTCATTCACCCTCTTAAGGAGTAACAGTAGTAGTAGTAGTAGTAGTAATGATTGTAATGTTTGTGGTATTAGTGAAGGGAACAGTCGAAGCTCTTGTGCCGGTGAAAGTAAACAAACATCATAGATTAGCCGCTGTATAAAGCTCGTTACCTAATAAACTAAGTAGATATAACAGAAATGGCCACAGTACAAACTTTCCCAGATAAACTATGATTGAAAGCCGTGCAACCTCTTTCCCAAATAGACAAAAAAGATACGATTGAAAACCCATACAAACAAATTCTTTCCCAGATAAATTTGAGTAGACGTGTGATATAGAAACAGAGAGAGAGAGAGAGAGAGAGAGAGAGAGAGAGAGAGAGAGAGAGAAACCTCCATAATTTCCGTGACGACACTCAATCCTGCATTCCTTCGCCATGAGCCACCTGGAAGACTGATGGAGGAGGAGGAGGAAGAAGAAGAAGAAGAAGAAGAAGAAGAAGAAGAAGGTGAAGAAAAAGAGGATAGAAAGAGAAATATGAAAAAATAGAAGAGGAGGAGGATGTAAAGGGATAAGAAAACAAAGAAGAAAAGAAGAAGATCAAGAAGAGAAGAAGAAGGTGAAGAAAAAAAAGGAGGATAAATTAAGAAGAAAAAAGAAAAAAAAATTCCCGAGGATGGAATGAAACAGGAAAGAAAACTTGATAATAAAGATTGTCAGAGGAGGAGGAGGAGGAAGCAGAAATGGAAGAGAAGAAGAAGAGGAGAAGCAGAGGACGAATATGATAAGAAAAGAGGAGGAAGAAGAGGAAGAAAAAAAGAGAGAAGGCTTGTAGGAGTGGCCTTTGATTTTAGGACCCGACCAGACCTTTCCCGGCTTAAGGCAGGTTCGAGGCTTAGTGAGGAGGAGGAGGAGGAAGAGGAAGAGGAGGAGGAGGAGGAGGAGACAGTGATTTGTGGGATTACGTATTATACAAAAAGGGAGGAAGGATGGATGGGAGGGAGGAGTCCAGCTGGTCGGGCCCTCTAGACACACACACACACACACACACACACACACACACACACACACACACACACACACACACACACACACACACACACACTTAACCCCCTCTCTCTCACACTCTCTGTTTACCTAATTCCTTGGTTTCAGCTCCAGGGGTAACAAATGTATGTGTGTGTGTTTATGTGTGTGTGTGTGTGATTGATCGTCGACTTACTTGCTTGATCGTTGACTTGCTTGCACGGGGAGAGGTGGAGAGGTAGAGTGCACTTTGCTCGGCCCGGTAATGGTGCGCGGCGAGGGAGGGAAGAAGGGAAGGAGGGAGGGAGGTGAAAGTGACCCCAGTAATAAGCGACACCAGTAATGGGGCTTGGGTGGAGAGGTGAGGTGGAGGGAGGGGGATAGAGGTGATGGGTGAAAGGGTAGGTGGGTGAGGTGGAGAGTAGAAAGAAGGGTAGTGGGTGGGGGAATAGGGGTGAGCTGAGGTTATGGGTGGGGTCGGGGGGGTGAAGAGATGAGGAATTGGTGGTGGGTGGGGGATAGAGATGAGGTGAGGGGTGGAAGGATAGAGGTGAGATGGTTGAAAGGGTGGAGGAGATGGGTGAGGTTGGGGGGGTGTTAGCCTTCACATAACCCCAACCAGCCAGTCAGTCCGGGGGTGTTACCGGGGTTGGGGGAGGTGGAGGGATGGGGGAGATTGGGTGGGGTGTCTGCCTCCACACAACCCCAATCAGTCAGTCAGTCAGTCCGGGGGGTGTTGCCGGGGTTGGGAGAGGTGGAGGGATGGGGGAGATTGGGTGGGGTGTCCGCCTCCACACAACCCCAACCAGCCAGTCAGTCCACGGGGGGGGGGGGGGGGATGCAACAAGACCTCCGTGAGCCTCGGCGGGTAGCAATTTCAGGGCCCTGGGTGTTGCCTGCCGCCGCGTGCCCCGCTAATGGCCCGCCGCTCCAAGGCCACGCCAGGGCCCCGCCGCTGCCCCCTCCGCTGCGAGCATGCCCCCCGGAGCGCCCACTGCCCCCAGTCGTCCAGCCCCTGTGGCCACGTGGTCCTGTCTGAAGGAGAACATAAGGACATACGGATCCTGCGGGAGGTCAGACATCCTACGCAGGGAGTAAAAGGAGTAGAAAGGAAGGAGAGAAAGAGGAGGAGGAGGAGGAGGTGGAATGGAAAGATTGGAAGGAGGAAAAGTAGAAGGAGGAAGAATGAGAATTAGAATGTATGGAGTCTGCAAGAGGTCATATATCTACACAAGGAGGAAGAGAAGAGGAAGATAAAGATGGGAAGGAAGAGGAAGAGGAGATGAAGGAGGAGGAGGAGGAGGAAGAAGAAGAAGAAGAAGAAGAACATTAGGAGTCTGCAGGAAGCCAAATATCGTACACAAAAAAGAAAAAAAAATGATAATATAAAAATAGGAATGAGGAACAGCAGGGGTATAGGGGCTGACAAGGGAGGAGGGACATGGTAAGGCGGTTTAGTGGACGAAGGAATAGTGGGAAGGGGAAGGGCAGGGGAGGGGAACGGCAGGGGAAAGGGAAGGGGAAAAGGAGGTTAGGGGAAGGAATAATGGCAAGGGAAGGAGAAGGGCAGGGAAGGGGAAAAGGAAGGGGAAAAGGAGGTTAGGGGAAGGAATAGTGGCAGGGGAAGGAGAAGGGCAGGGAAGGGGAGGGGGATGGCAGAAACTGTGACCCAAACTCCATCTATCCTTCCTATCCATTAGCTTATCCAGCCTTATCTTGTCGGCGTCTGGCCCGTTGGCACTCACCACATGACTGCCCGGCCCCTTCCTCTCATCCACCACTCCCTAAACCGGTTCTTCCCTCTGTATCATTTAAGTCAATCCACCCTAAACCCTTTGGCACGAATCCTAACGCACTCACTCACTACCCGAACCTTATTAGCCTCACCCTTATTTAAATACCTGAAGATACTTATGTTAACTCCTGTTCTTTTGTGCTTAATATTTTTCTACTCCTCCTTGTCAAACCTAACCTAACCTAACCTAACCTAACCTAATCTAACCTAACCTTACCTAACCTAACCTTACCTAACCTAACCTAACCTAACCTGACCTAACCTAACCTTACCTTACCTAACCTAACCTAACCTAACTTAACCTAACCTTACCTAACCTTACCTTACCTTACCTTACCTAACCTTACCTAACCTATCCTTACCTAACCTAACCTATCCTTACCTAACCTATCCTTACCTAACCTAACCTTACCTTACCTAACTTAACCTAACCTAACCTAACCTTACCTAACCTAACCTTACCTTACCTTACCTAACCCTACCTTACCTTACCTAACCTTACCTTACCTAACTTAACCTAACCTAATCTTATTAACGTCACCCTTATTAAAGCCCTTCATCTCCTTATGTTATCTCCTGTTCTTTTGTGCTTAATCTTTTTTCCTACTCCTCCTTGTTTATTTATTTTCCTCAATATCTCCTTCCTTCCTTCCTTCCTTTTTTTCTCATTCTTCTTCTTTGATGCTTCTCCTCCTCCTCCTTCCTCACGGCTCCTTATTCCTCGTCCTCCTCCTCTTTCTCTTCCTCCTCCACATCCCTCGCCTTACCAGAGAATGCTAAGCTAGACTCATTTCTCCTTCTCCTCCTCCTCCTCCTCCTCCTCCTCCATTCTGTAGCAAGGGGACCAGAGCTTGGGGGTGGTGTCGGCTAATGGTCAATGCCTGTACCCTCACCTTCCTCTTCTGCGTGTACCTCCTCGGCCCCTGTAGCCATTTCCCCCATGTCATTATCTTCCCCCGTGGCCCTTGCTCGGATGTCAAATGTCTCCCTTCTGTATGTTAACCTGGTCCTTTCTCCTCCTCCTCCTCCTTCTCCTCTTTCTCCCCAACGCCCCTGTCCACCCAGCAGTGAATGGGTACCAGGTATTAATCGGAGGTTGTGTCCCGTCTCCTGGGGTCTGTTCCCTTCTCCTATGATTCCTTCCCCTTCTGTCTCTCTCCGGCTATGACCACAGATGTTGCGCCGACTAAACGAAACTTTCCAACTTTTCATCTTTCTCACCCGCCTCCTCCTCCTCCTCCTCCTCCTCCTCCTCCTTTCTACCTGTTGATTCTTCCTGTCACATTCATCTTCCTTCTTCCTCTTAGTTTTGCGTCCTCATCCTCCTCCTCCTGTTAGTTATCTTCCTCTCTTTCCTCCCCTCCTCCCTTTCTCATCGCCTTTACCTTCCTCCTCCTCCTCCTCCTCCTCCTCCATCTTAACTGTCTCCTCCCTCCTTGTTAATGCTCCTCCCTGTTAAATTTGCCTTCCTCTTCCTCCTCCTCCTCCTCCTCCTCCTGTCAACTCCCCCCTTCCCCTTCCCCTCCTCCTCGCGTGTAAGCCCCTGCCCCTGTAACCACCTAACCCTGTAATCTTATGCCTCTTTCCCCCTCACCCTGCAACCTTACCCTGTAGCCCTTACCTTCATCACCCTGCCTCCCTACCCTGTAATTACTCCTCTGCAGCCTTTCTCTCCCTTCCCTTTGCCTCTTAAGCTCATTACCCCCCTTGCCCCCTGCCCCAGCACCTCCTCCTTGCCTATCTTCACCTTTCACCTTCCCTGCCCCTTTCAAGATACCCCAAACACCCTCTCCCTGTAATTTAGTCTTCTTTGGTTCATCCCCTGCCGCTACCCTTTCGAAACCCCCTTCCTCTGTTAGTAT
>NC_066514.1:25459337-25484337 GCF_024679095.1 Eriocheir sinensis
TATAGGCCGGCCCCGCTCCCTGACCTCAGTGTTGAAAAACAGGAAGGTCTGTCTTCATGGCGGCCGCGGCCAGCCGATAACACCACGGTGAGGGGCCCCCAGGACCCGCCCCGGGCAGGGCAGTGGTGGCCGCGGGCTGCCTGGGAAGGGACCTCTGACATGAGCTTCGATTGACTTCATGTTTTGTGTCGTGGGAAGGAATGCCTGGCCGCGTCCTGGCCGGGGCACAGGTAGCCCCGCGCTGGGACGCGATCCATCAGCGGCAGGCGATTGGGATCTGGGGAATGGGCCGCGGGCGCCGCCGCGTGTTTGGCCGAACAGGAGCACCGGGCCAAGCCGCGATAACGTACACCAGGTAACACGACTGTGTGTGTGTGTGTGTGTGTGTGTGTGTGTGTGTGTGTGTGTGTGTCACAGGTGTTCACAGGACCCTCTACGGGCCAAGCGGTGACGGGTGACCTCCCCTCAGCGTGGCCTGGCCAGCGGCGTTGTCCCACGCCCAGGTGTGGCGCGCCCCGGGGCCCGGGGCAGTGGTCTGGGGTCGTCAGCCGCAGCGGCAGATGCTTGCGGTAATTAATGTTCCGTGCAGTGCTGCCCCGCAGCCCCTCCGCCTTGGTCCGGGCTGTCAGGATATTGACGGGGCGGGAGGAGCCGGCCACCGGTCCAACCAGTCACCGGGGCCGGGTCTGCTCTCCCCCGCCGACCTCCTCCCTGCTAGACGCCCCGCGACCCCCGTAGGAAAAAGTCTGAGCCCCGAGGCTGCTGTACCCTGCCGGGGCGGTGATAACTGTTGGCCGCGGCGAGGCCGGCCTGCACTCCGTGTAGGCCGACACGCCTCTCGTGGACTGCGTGTGTCCCTGTGTGCCCCCTGACCCCCAACCCCCCACATGCAGAAAAAATAATACTGAAATATCCCGAGGTCAGCGGAGGCTGCTCGAGGCTGTTGAAGAAGTCGCTGGCCGTGTTTATTATGACGCCGGTAATGAGCGTCGGCCAAACAAGTGGCTCTGGAGGGCCACCCCGCGCCCCGCCCCTCCTGCCCCGCCCTCAGGAAGACTCAGCGTCCTCCTTGTGGCCGGCACGCCGCGCTGACAACTTGTGGTCGTATGACTTTTCGCTCTGGGGGAAGGAGGCTGTGGTGTCCGTCGTTAGTGTTCCTGCCGCTGCCGGTGTGTCTCGGTCACTGATGTTTGTGGCGGCATGATGGACCTCAAGAACACGATCGATACTGATGATGATGATGATAATAATAATAATAATAATAATAATAATAATAATAATAATAATAATGTAATATAACGGGTTTACTTAAGTCGGACGAACACAAACAGAAATCTTGAGATGTTGAGATCACGAACCCGCCAAGAGAGTGGTGAGGGGCCGAGTGTGTGTGTGTGTGTGTGTGTGTGTGTGTGTGTATACTTGTAGTTATGTGCTTTCATCTCGCTACGCCTCGGTGACACACACACACACACACACACACACACCTAGTCCCCCCCACATCTAAGTCTTGCCGCGCCGCTATACCTCGTGTGCTGTGTTGCGCCTCGTTGGCCCCCGCCCTCCCAGTGCCGTGGCCGCGCCATCATCCTCAGAAGGAGTTTGACTTAATCAGTTCCGTCTGAGATCTGGATCCCGTTCAGCAGCCAAGCGGGGGAACTTCCCACGCCTCCACCCCCCTCCTTTGCCACCCCCTTCAGTCTTAACATTGGCTAGCAGAGCTTAGGCAGTGCTGCTGGTGCCCCTGTTAACGTGTCAACGTGCAGCGGAGCTCTGTGTGGCGGTGGTCATGAGGGTCACGTGATGGCCAGCGGGCCAGCAGCGGCGGCGGGCGCGGGTGTGTCGGGCTGCCGCGGCGTGGCCCTGGGCGTGGACAAAGGGGTGGGGCGCTAGGGCTGGTACATCAGCTGCCCAGAGTTACTGATGCTTATTATGTTCATGACCATTTCCTTCCCTTCATATACTAATGAATGTTTTCTCTGTTCCAGGTAAGTGTCGTGTGCCTGGTGCATGCAGCAGCGGCCTGCTCGGTGGCAGGTCGCGGGGTGAGTACTCCGGCGGGTGCATGGGAGTAGGGCGCGTGCAGAGCTCCCAGGTCTGCACGGTGCCGGCACTCTGGGGGGGGGCAGGAGTGCCTGGTGAGCTATGGCAGGGCCGCAGGGGCGTCACTCCTCGCGGAAGACACGCCGCCGCCGCCGCTATTGATGTGGGCGGCACGTTCTGGCCCCCGCCGCTGCCCTGCCTCCCTGATGGCAGCAGCCCCGCCCACGCCCGGCCTGCCAGGCCTGTGGCTGGAGGGGGGGGGGAGGGGCAGCAGCAGTGTGGTGTGCGGCGGGGTGCACGCGGCGCGGTGGTGCACCACCGCCGTCACGCGCCGGCAGTCCACGCACGTAGCGGTGGGGGACTTGTAATGCGGGCGGCGTGGGTGGCGGGTGGGCGGGGGTTTGATGCACCGCCCACGCTGGAGTGACCACGGCTGTTCAGGATGCCCGCAGCTCATGCCCGGGTTTGGGTATGTACGGCGGCGGCATGAAGCAGCGTCGGGGTGCGGGGGCAGCCTTAAGGGGGCAGCGCCGTGCCCACGCACCTGTGACCTGCTCCAGGGGGCTGAGGGAGGGTTGGCCGCGCCCTTCCCTACAGGCCGGCAGGAGGCGTCGTCAGCGGGTGGGGCGCGCCTCCCCGCTGAGCCACACGCCCGGGCCGCGGTGCTCGAGCCTTGTCGCTGAGTGGCCGAGGGAGGCGTGAGGGGCTTTTAGATGCACAGATAGCGGTGATGGTTCGCGGCGGTGCTGGCGGCCATGACACCAGCAGTGGCAGATGTGGCGACTGCTTGGTGATAATTAAGAACTCGCATTGTCACCAGCACCCCGCGGCAAGGAAGAGAGTTACGCAGGAATGAAGATATGCCGGGAAAATGGAGTGGCTACCTCAACACACACACACACACACACACACACACACACACACACACACACACACACACACACACACACACATGCCTGACTTGACACACCAGACCAGACCAGACCCCGCACTGACACATGACCCTCTTGACACTATCGTAGGAGCACACATGGTCACTACTACTACTACTACTACCAGTGGTGGGAGGGTATAGGCTACAGGGGGGAGAGGTGGGGGGTAGAGAGTGTCTTTGGTATGGGACTTTAAATTGAGGGCGACACACTCACATTCTCTCTCTCTCTCTCTCTCTCTCTCTCTCTCTCTCTCTCTCTCTCTCTCTCTCTCTCTCTCAAGTAAATAAATATGTAAATGCAGCAAAATATAAATACCAAGTGAAAATTAACATACTACTACTACTACTACTACTACTACTACTACTACTACCACTACTACTACCGTGATGGGTTGATAAATGGTATGTCGATGGTTGTGGCGGCGGTGATGAGGAACTGGTTGGCCTGTCTTGTGAACGCTGGGAACGGCATAAAGGGAAAGGCTGAGGTGGTGATGGTGGTGATGGTGGTGGTGGTGATGGTGGTGATGGTGATGGTGGTGGTGGTAGTGAGTGGTGGGTACGGTGTTAGTGTAGGGATGACCAGCAAGAGATAGATAGATAGATAGACACACACACACACACACACACACACACACATAGTCTTCCCAGCGCAGAGAAAGTTCATCCTAACACTACCCTGCCTGTCTATCCTTCTGTCTGTCTTTCGCCCTCTCTGTCTACCTCTGTCTGTCTGTCATGAACTTAACCACTCCGGTCAGCCATGTAGGAGGAGGAGGAGGAGGAGGGAAAAAAAGATGCACAATAAGAAAGAGGGAGAGATTGTAATGGATAATGAAGGAGAACTCGTAATTATGGGAGTGAAGAAGAGAGAGAGAGGCGAAGCAATGATGGGAAGGAAGGAGAGGAGAAGGACGAAGAGGAGGAGGAGGAGGAAGAGGAGAAAGAGTAAAGAGTACAATGAAAACAAGAAGAAGAAGAAGAAGAAGAAGAAGAAGAAGCTGAGTCACTGTGGGAAGATGAGAGAGAGAGAGAGAGAGAGAGAGAGAGAGAGAGAGAGAGAGAGAGAGAGAGAGAGAGAGAGAGAGAGAGAGAGAGAATAAACAAGACAGATAAACAAGGTGCGAAGGATGGAAGGGACGAATAAAATGAGATAAAATAATAAAGAAAGAGAGAGAGAGAGAGAGAGAGAGAGAGAGAGAGAGAGAGAGAGAGAACTGGAGAATGAAGAAGAGAGTGAAAGAATGGGAGAGACGAAGAAAACGCGATAAAATATTGAAGAAAAGAAATAATCCAGTAAAAGGAGTGATTGGAAATTGAGAGAAGGCATTTGTTGAGTGTTACAGAAGAAAGAGAAAGTGATAGGGATGAGTGGATAGGAAGAGAGGAGAGGGGGATAGAAGAGGATAGAGGACTGAGGGGATAGAAATGGATAGATAGGAAATAGAGAAAAATACAATAACACACAATAACTGGATATAATTAAGAACAGACAAGGCTACAGAAGTTAACAACACACGATATACAAAGACTAAGAACATAATATATAACAACCAAGGCTAACTTATAACAAGGCCTATAGACGTACATGAGGCCAGGGTAAACTATGCCAGGCGGAGAACAAGAGCCAGGACAATGGGGCATGGCAGGGCTCGAGGCAGGGTAGGCTGGGAGTGATGACAGGGCACGGCAGGGAGAGTTAGGCCCCAGGTGTGTGTGTGTGTGGGTGGGTGCGCCAGGTGGACTAATCAACGCTTTATTACGCCTCATCCGGTGGAGAGGAGAGGAGGGGGGAGACGGGTATTGTATGTGGAAGTGTGGAGAGGTTGGGTATATGTGGAGCAGTAAGTAGCGGGCTTTTTTTAATAGTTTTCTTTACGCCTTTGAACTGTTTCTTTAGCTGTAAAAAAAAAAAATTACAAGGGTGCCCGCTCTGGTGACCTAATCCTTTGGGGGCTTGCTGGATGACACGGTTCAGTCTCTCCGTGCATATGGTGAGGATGTCGAGGTCACCAATAGATTCACATACCTTTCCAGCGTAGTGCATAACAATGGTGAGTCTTGCCAGAAAGAGAAAGATAGTATAAGAAAGGAGAAAGAAAATGATTAGCGATGAGAGAGAGAAATGACAGGGAGAAAGAAGAGAAGGAAGAAAGGGAGAACCAGGCTAGGGGAATGAACTGGAGAGACAGGAAAGTAAATAAGAAAAGGGAAAGAGATGAAGAGAGAGAAATTAGCAGGAGAAAGAGGGGAAGGAAGAAAGAGAGAATGAGGAATGGGGAATGAGGAAAGGGATGAAGGGAGAGGAGAGATTGATGTGAATTGGAGAAAAGGAGAAGAGAAATGAGGAAGGGAGGGAAAATGAGTGGATTAACGAGGAGAGAAAGAAGAAGAGAAGGAGAAAGGGAAGAGAATAAGAGAAGGGAGAAGCAAAAGAAGATGAGAATGAGTAGGAAAAAGAGGAAATAAGAAAATAAAAGGAGAAAAGAAATGAACAGAGAGAGAGAGAGAGAGAGAGAGAGAGAGAGATAAATAATTATGGGTGAAATGGTAGCTTCAAGGTAAGGACCCCCCCCCCCTCCCCCACCCCTCCACCCCCTCCCACCCTTTGTGACCCCGAGCGTGTGTGTGTGGTCCTGTGCCCCGCCCCGCCCCAGCCCCGCCCCACCCCAAAGGTTAATTACGGATATTAGGCCTCCACCTGTCCCTCTCCCCCCCTTACCCCCCCTTCCCCTACCCCTACCCCCCCATAACGCCCTCTGTTTCGTTTCTCACAGTCAGTCAGTCAGTCAGTCAGTCAGTTATGCTTAGTTATTTTAATCCACTGTTTCATTCACCATCAATCTCACCATCATCACCATCATCGTCATCATCATCATCATCATCGTCATCATCATCACCATCATCTTGGCCTGAATTCCCTTATCATTTCTCTGTTTCTTATCTCTCCATCAATTATAAGTTTTTTTTTCTTTTTCCATTCTCTCTCTCTCTCTCTCTCTCTCTCTCTCTCTCTCTCTCTCTCTCTCTCTCTCTCTCTCTCTCTCATTTTGTAATTTCTTCACTTCTTCCATCATTTTTCTTTTTCCTCGTTTTCTCAATCTTTTTTTTTTCTTTCCTTTGTTTCACTTTTACCACATTAATCTTTTCACCTTCCTTCCTTCCTTCCTTCCTTCCTTCATCCTTTTCCTTCTTTTCTCTTTCTTTTCCTTTTCTTTGCTCTTTTTTTCCTTCCCTTTGCTCTTTTTTTCCTTCCTTCCATTGTTTTCTCTCCTCCTCGCTGTCTTTTTCCTCCTCCTCCTCCTCCTCCTCATCATCATCATCATCTTCCTCTCCTCTCTTCTCTTCTCTTTCTCCTCCTTCATCTTCTTCCCTCGACATTTTTTCTTGTATTATTTTTCATCGTTTTTTTTGTAGTTTATTTTTTTGTTCCGTTTTGTCTTTTTTTTGTAGTCTTCTTCTTCTTCTTCTTCTTCTTCTTTTTCTTTTTCCTCCTTTCCTCGCATTCCTGTTCCTCTTTGCTTCCCTTTTTCTCTCTTCTCTTTTTTTTCCCCATCTTCTCTCTCACTTCTTCTCGTCTTCTTCATGTCTCTCTTTTTTCTTTCCTTCTCTTGAATGTGTCTTATCATACACACACACACACACACACACACACACACACACACACACACACACACACACACACACATTTTTTTTTCATATTTTTCGTGACTTTTCGTTTTAACATTTCAAGAATCTTTTTTTTATTTTTTATTTTTTATCTGATGTGTTTGTTTTATCAGCGGGATGACATTTCTCTCTCTCTCTCTCTCTCCCTCTCTCTCTATCTATCTATCTATCTATCTATCTATCTATCTATCTATCTTTTTTCTTTCATAACTTTTTCTATTTCTTTTTTTATCTGCTTCTATTTTTTCTTGTTTTTCTTCTTCCTTTCTTCCTTCCATTCTCCTTTCTTTCATTTCATTCTTCCTTTCTTCCTTCCTGTATTTATTCCGCCCCTTCATTATTTTTTTATTCTTTTCATTCATATTTTCGTCTATTTCCTTCCTTCATTCTTTTCATTTTTCCTGTTCCCCTTTATTCACTTTTTCATCTCTTCTCCTTTCGTAGAAATTGTCGATCATCTTTTTTTTCCTTTCCTTCCCTTTGTGTTTTTGTTTCCCATATTTTTCTTTTCTTAACTGTACTTGCTTTTTTTTCTTTTTCTTTTTCTCTTCTTTCGCAACTTCTTTCCTTATTTCCCACGCCTTTCTTTTCTCTTATATTTTTCTTTCTTTTCTTTGTCGACATTTAAATTCTTCTTTCCTCTCTTCCCTTCTCTTTTCTGTTTTTTTCCTCTTCTTTTTTTCTTCTTCCATCTCTCTGTCCTTACCATGTTATCCTTCTTCTTCTTCTTCTTCTTCTTCTTCTTCTTCTTCTTCTTCTTCTTCTTCTTCTTCTTCTTCATCTTCTTCCTCACTCACTGCTTTTCTTTCCCTTTTTCTTCTGTTCTTCCCTCCTCCTCCTCCTCCTCCTCCTCCTCCTCCTCCTCCTTTCTTTCTGGTTAGGTAAGCACGGGAGGAGGGCACTTGGTTCACACTCAGGAGGAGGAGGAGGAGGAGGAGGAGGAGGAGGAGGAGGAGGATGTGGTGTGTTCGGGGGTAATTATAAAAAAAAATAATTGATCTATGAGTCTCCTTATCTCCACTTGTATAATTGAAGGAGAAGAAGAAGAAGAAGAAGAAGAAGAAGAAGAAGAAGAAGAAGAAATAAGAGAAAAAGGAAAAGGAGGGATGTGAAAGGAATAGAAGAGAAGAGAAATAAGGACAAGGAAGGAGAGAAAAGGGAAGGAAGATAAAGAAGAAGGAGGGGGAAGAAGAGGAAAGAAGAAGAGGAAGAGGAGGAGGAAGAGGAAGACAGTACCTAAAGTCAAGGATTGATAAGAGGAGGAAGTTGGAAGAGGAAAAGGAGGAAAAGAAAAGAATAAAGAAGAAGAAGAGGAAAAATAGAATAGAGAGAGGAGGAGGAGGAGGAGGAGGAGATAGAAGTGATGAAATAAAAGGAGAAGAGATGATGGTGAAGAACAAGAGGAAGGAGGGAGAGGGTGTACGAAGGAGGAGGAGGAGGAGGAGTGCCCGAGGGTATGGTGGCGGAGGGGGAGAGAGAGAGAGAGAATCCTCACGCACTCACCACCTGTTGTCTCTCTCTCTCTCTCTCTCTCTCTCTCTCTCTCTCTCTCTTCATCATTTCGCTCCTTCCCCTCCCTCCCTTATTTCTGTCCCTCCTCCTCCTCCTCCTCCTCATCATCATCATCATCATCGTCATCATTTTAATTTTCTTCTTATTTCTCACTTTCTCAGTTTTCCCATTTTTTCCTTGCCTTATTTTCCCTTTTTTTCCCTTCCTTTTCCTTTCCTTCGCTCTCTCACTTCCTCTTCTTCCTCTTCCTCTCCTTATCTTTCCCTATTCCTTCTCATCCCTTCCCTATCTTTCCTCTCTTTACCTTTATCTCTCCTTCTCCTTTCCTTTCCCTTCGCCCTTTTTCCTTTCCTTCCCTTTCCCTTCGCCCTTTTTCCTTTCCTTCCCCATTTTCTACAATCCCTTTTGTTCCCTTCCATTCCTTCCTCCTTTAATTTCTTGAGTTCATCCACTATGTTTCCTCCTCCTCCTCTTCCTCCTCCTTGATAACTCTCGATAACATTTTGTAAGATTTCATGACGTGGGAAAAAAAATGGTCTCGTCTCTCGTAGCACAAGGTATGAGAAGGAAAGGTACACTCATTTATTTATATATGTATTTATTTTTACAGCCTCGGAAGCAGCTTAAGGGCGGACTAAAATAAACATACACGAAAATAAAGCCCGCAAAACACCGCTCCCGCACAGAGAAAAAAAAATGAGAGGCCTAAAAAGAGAGAGAGGGAGAGGGGGTCAAGTTCGTATGGAGAAGTTGGAAGGAAGAGGAGGAGATAGGGGGATAGGAGAACAATAGGAATAGGGGTAATAGGAGAAAGGGGGAAGAATAAGAGAAAGTGGATGGGGGGGAGAGTAGAAAATTTGTTAGGTGGAAATGTAAGGGAGGGAGAGAATGAAGGGAGATAGAAGAGGAGACGCAAAAAGACAAAAGAAAGGTAGATTGAGGTAGTGTTGGAAGATGATGAAGTAGTAGTAGTAGTAGTAGTAGAAGTAGTAGTAGTAGTAGTAGTAGTAATATTAATAGAGGGAGGAGAACAAGAAAGGCTTAAAAAGAAAGAAATATTGGAGAAATAAACGAAGAAAAAGAAAATGAAAAAAGGAAAAAAGAAAGAAAGGTTGAAAAGAAAGAAATATTGGAGAAAAAACGAAGGAAAAGAAAATGAAAAAAATGAAAAAAAGAAAAGCTAAAAAGAAAAATATTGGAGAAAAAACGAAGAAAAAGAAAATGAAAAAAAGGAAAAAAGAAAGAAATATTGGAGAAAAAAACGAAGAAAAAGAAAATGGAAAAAAAGGAAAAATAAAGGAATCTTGCAGACAAAAAAAAAACAAGATAGAGAAAGAAGGAAGAAAAGAAAGAAAAGCTATAAAAGAAAGGAAAATGGCGGACAGAAAAATAAGATAAAGAAATAAATAAAAAAAGAAAGATGAATATTGGAAACAAAGGAAAGACGAAGAAAGAAAGAAAGAAAGAAAGAAAGAAAGAAAGAAAGAAAGGCTAAAAAAAAAAAAGGAAACTTGCAGACAAAGGAAAAACGAAGACAAGAAAGAAAGAAGACAAAAAAAAAATACACCGTAGAACCAGAATGAACAAAAGGAGGAGGAGGAGGAGGAGGAAGAGGAGCCAGGTAACAACAACAGCAACAACAACAACAACAAGCGGAGTGGTCCTCAGCGGGGCGGCGGCGGCGACTACTTTTTCTCCTCCTCCTCCTCCTCCTCCTCCTCCTCCTCCTCCTGGGTAATCTCGTCTTTGTTGTGGATAATCCCACGCTTATTTACCGGGGACACGGCGGCCCAGTGTGTGTGTGTGTGTGTGTGTGTGTGTGTGTGTGTGTGTTCATATTTGTCTGTATATGTGCCAGAGAGAGAGAGAGAGAGAGAGAGAGAGAGAGAGAGAGAGAGAGACGCACAAACACGCCTCACCACCATCATCACCACCACTGAAGAAGCATCACCACCATCATCACCACCACCACCACCAACAACAACAACAGCCTCTCAAAACTTTCTCTCTCTCTCTCTCTCTCTCTCTCTCTCTCTCTCTCTCTCTCTCTCTCTCTCTCTCTCTCTCTCTCCACAAAAAAACCGGTTTACGAATGAATGTCTTGATCGGACCGACTCGTGGTCACTGAGGAGGAGGAGGTGGAGGAGGAGGAGGAGGAGGAGGAGGTAAAGGCAGAAGGATCAGGAGGAGAAGAAGGGGGAGAGGTAAGGGAAGAAAGATCATTAGGGGGGGTGGAGGGGAGGGAAGTGGAGGAGGAGGAGGAGGGAGGGGAAAGAGTTAGGTGGTGAAGGGGAGAGGGGGGGGTGGGAGGGGAGGTCAGCTAGGGGTAATGCATTATGTAAGGGGGCGGTCGTGGTGATGGTGGTGGTGGTGAGGATTGGGGGAGTGGGAGGGGGGGGGGGGGGATGGTCAGTTCAAATCCTTATAGTTCTTCATAAACTTATTTTTTTTCCTAAGTAACTTTCTTCACTAAAAAAAAAGGTGTTCTAGTCAATTGATGTAGATTCCAAATGGTTCCAAATATAATGTTTTTCTTCTCTTCTTCTCCCTTAAACTTTTCCCTTCACTGTAAATATAAAAAAAGGGAGGGTTTGCAGAAGGGGGGTGTGTTTTAAAGGGAGGTTACTGTAGTGGGGTTCTGGAGGGGTGACAGAGGGGAGGGGAGGGGAGTTTGGGGGGGGGGTTAAATCTCCCCACAAGAGTTACTGGGTTCATTACTAACGCCAAATTATTATTATTATTATTATTATTATTATTATTATTATTATTATTATTATTATTATTAGTAGTAGTAGTAGTAGTAGTAGTAGTAGTAGTAATAGTAGTAGTAGTAGTAGTAGTAGTAGTAGTAACTCGTATTTTTCCCCTTCCTCTCCTATCCCTTACCTCTTTTCTCTTCCCCTCTATCTCTATCTTCACTTTCTTCCTCCTCCATTTCCCTATCTTCCTCTACCTTTCTCTACCTTTCGTCTTTCGTCTGTCTCCTTCTCACACCCTTTTCCATCTTCCATCTTTCTCTTTCCATCTCTTCCATCTTCATTTACCTCCTTCTTCCTCCTCCCATCTTTAACCTTTCCTTTTTTTTCCCATTTCACAACGTTTCCCTTCCATCTCCACCTTCACCTTCTCTTCCCTTCCACTTCCCTCCTTCCTGTTATCTACTTTTCCTCTGCTATCATCTTCCTCCTCCTTCTTCTTCCATTTCCTTATTCCATTATATTTCCCATCTATCTCTATTCAATCTTCCGTCTTCTTTATTCTCCTCTTCCTTCCATTTCCTTATTCCACTACATTTCCCATCTATCTCCATCTTCTCTGTCCTCTCTCTCTCCTTTCTGTATTCAAACTTCCCTCTCCCCTTCTATCTTCTACCTTCCTTCTCCTTCCATTTCTTCACTTCCCATCCATTTCCACCTTCTCTCTCTCTCTCTCTCTCTCTCTCTCTCTCTCTCTCTCTCTCTTCCATTTCTTCACTTCCCATCCATTTCCACCTTCTTCTCCCTCCTATCTCTCTCTCTCTCTCTCTCTTTCTGTATCTTCACCATCCCTCTCCCCCCCTCAACCCCCCCTTCCCCCCCTCCCCCCCCTCCCTACTGTGACTCATCCGGCCACTAAACGGTTCTTAATTAACGAGATAAAAAACAGTAGCAAGCGAAGGCCGGTCGGTCACTCCATCTTCGATAACAGATAAAGACGAGATTGGCTGGACGATAATGGCCGTTTACAAAGCCATCATCATCTTCCTCACACTTCGCTCCGACCTTTCCCCCCTCCTCCTCCTCCCCCTCCTCATCTTCCTTCTCCTTCCTCCTCCTCCTCCTCCTCCTCTGGTCTTCACTATCTGGCCGTGTGTCTCTTGGTGTGTGTGTGTGTGTGTGTGTGTGTGTGTGTGTTTAATAATTTTTTGCTCTTGAGTCATATGCCCCCTCCCCCTCCCCCTTCCCCACCCCCTTCCCCTCCCCCCTCCCTTCCCTTCTCCCACCGTGACAAACATATAACTACCCTGCCACCTTCCCCCCTACCTTTAACCCCAACCCTTCCCCTACATATAACCCCAACCCTTCCCCTACCCTATCATCCCCTCTCTCATCCCCTTCCTACCCTGCCACCTTCCCCCCTACCTTTAACCACAACCCTTCCCCTCCCTGTCATCCCCTCTCTCATCCCCTTCCTACCCTGCCACCTTCCCCCCTACCTTTAACCCCAACCCTTCCCCTACCCTGTCATCCCCTCTCATCCCCTCGTCCTGCAGTGGTCCTGTGATCCACTTGTACAGTCTGCTTGTCCTGTACTCGTCCTGTAGTGGTCCTGTATTAAGTCAGGCACTAGGGAATGGTTGCCTTCTCTTACAAGACAAATATTCAAAAGCATAAAAAAAGGAATGTAATGTCTTTTTGTTGGTACCAGCAATAAATGTAATTATGAAGTTTAATGAGCATAATTGTTTTAATGCACAGGAACATGATTAAGTAATATCTTGTTAATATGATCCAAATTTGACCACATACTGATTGAAGTTCCTCCTCTGTTCCTGTGTTTTGTGCCGGTTATTGTAACTTGCCAGGTCCGATTAAACCACCAGTGTTTTTCCACTTACGATTTTCAAGTGAACACTCATTTTTGGTAACGTGACAACACTGAGCGATGGTTTCATTTCACATTGACAGAGTTTCTAAGAGGAAAATGTCCTCAGAAAGTGAAACAGATAAGGCAAACCAAAAGAATATTAAAGCAAAAAATAAATAAATAAATAAATCGTTTAAAAAATCTGACTTAAAACAAATATATCGTTTTTTTTTTATCATTTTTTCCAACCCTGTCTTTCACATACCCCTTACCTCTCTACCCACCCACCCCTGCTCTACCACAACCACCGCCCTATTGGTTCTCACGCCCCCACCACCACCCCCACCACCCCCATACTTGCCCTCAAATAACCCTTCCTCCTGTGACTCACCCATCACCGCTGTCGCCACCACTCCCCTCCCTCCCCTCCCTGTAAGCATCTCCTGTTCACATGCCGCCCCCTACCTCCCGTCCCCCTCCCCTTTCCCATACCTCCCCTACATGCCCCATACACTCCAATCACAGTCCCTTCCCCCCCCACCCCCCCCCACGCCCATCGCCATCGTTCGGTCCCAGATCACCGCCTGCATCCCAAACTTTTTTTCATATCCCAAGTAAGAAAAAAAGGAAGAAGAAAAAATGGATAAAAAGGAATGTACAAGAAAGACGAGAGAGAGAGAGAGAGAGAGAGAGATGTGAAATTGGAGGAAATAAAGAAAAGGGCAATAAATGGAAAATGGAGGAATAAAAAATACAAAGAACTGAAGAAGTGAAGGAAATTAAGAAAAAAAAAAAAACCGCAAACCGCTCACATAGCTATTAAGTGACTTGTTAAGTTAGGTTAAGTTAGTCTAAAGTTTACAGATTACAGGCCTCTCGTAGACTCCTTGTTTTCATGTAGAACGACAGGGATAGAGACAGAGAAGGAGGGAGGGAGGGAGGGAGGGGAGGTGTAGACTATTAATGGGGACATAGAGATGAAGGTTGAAGTGGATAGGGAAGTGATTGGAGAGGGTTGAGAAGATAGTTAATAGGCATAGGGAGGAGGAGGAGGAGGAGGAGGAGGAGGAAGGGTCAGAAGAGGGTGGGGAGGACAAGGAGACACGCGGGGGTGGGAAGGTCGATGGAGACAATTGTGGGCGTGGGGAGGTGGAGGAGGTGGAGGTGGAGGGGGGAGAGGGTAAAGGTAAGGGTTTGATGGCTGTGGAGACGGTGATAAGGCATGTATGGTGGTGGTGGAGTAGACGGTGTTAAGTGGTGGTGGAGGCGGTGATGGTGGTGGTGGAGGAGTGGGTGGAGGTTGAAGTCGAGTGGTGGTGATGGTGTTGTAGGTGGTGGTGGTGGTGGTGGTGGTGGTGGTTGTGGTTGTGATGTGTAGGTGGTGGTGGTGGTGGTAGTACTAGCAGAGAGAGAGAGAGAGAGAGAGAGAGAGAGAATAAAAGAAAGGAAAAGAGAAAAACAATATAATAAACGAGAAGAGAAAGAAAAATAAAATGAAAAGAGAGAGAGAGAGAGAGAGAGAGAAGAAGAAAAGAAGATAAGAAACGAGAAGAGAAAAATAATGAAAAATAAAATGAGAGGAAAGTTATGGAAAGGAAAAGAGAAGGAAAGAAAAATAACAGAAGGAAAGAAAAAGGAAAAGGAAACAAAGAGAGAAAAGGAGACAAGACGAGAGCCCCCCCTCCCCTCTCCCCCTTCTTCCCCCCCCCCTTTTTTTTTTTTTTTTTAATTTCTCCCTTTTTTTCACTTCACCTCTTCACCTTAATTCACCTGTTATCGCCGCGCCGAAGTGATTCTCAAGAAGGTTTTTGTCCCTGTTTTGTCACGTCATTTCTGTATCGCCGTCTGAAGGGGAGAGATTGGGCCATAGTCTCGATTAGTCATACCGGGGCCCACACACACACCTATTTGACAAGGCTTTCGGAGGAGCTTGGGGCATTTCCAGGGGTAGTTTGACCCTTCCCTGGCGATTTTAGGAGCTTGGGGCGTTTCCAGGGGTAGTTTGACCCTTCCCAGATTTTCGTAGGAGCTTGGGGCATTTCCACGGGTAGTTTTATGACCCTGGTGGTAGTTTGACCCTTCGCAGACTTTCATAGGAGCTTGGGGCATTTCCAGGGGTAGTTTTATGACCCTGGTGGTAGTTTGACCCTTCCCAGACTTTTTGAGGAGCTAGGGTCATTTCCACGGGTAGCCTTATGACCCTGGTGGTAGTTTGACCCTTCCCAGACTTTCATAGGAGCTTGGGGCATTTCCACGGGTAGTTTTATGACCCTGGTGGTAGTTTGACCCTTCCCAGACTTTTTGAGGAGCTTAGGGCATTTCCAGGGGTAGTTTTATGACCCTGGTGGTAGTTTGACCTTTCCCAGACTTTAATATGAAAAAGTAAAGGACGGGGAAAAGAAAAGAAAAAGAACAGAAAGGAAGGAAGAGAGGATGGATGGGAAAAGATATAGAAGACAGAAAGAAGGAAAGTAGGAAAAGAAAAGGAAGGAAAAATATATGTGAATGGAAATAAAGAACAAGGAAAAGAGAGAGAAAAGACAAACCCAAAAAAGAAAGGAAGGAAGGAAGATAGGAGAAGAGAGGATGGATGGAAAAGATATAGAAGACAGAAAGAAGGAAAGTAGGAAAAGAAAAGGAAGGAAAAATGTATGTGAATGCAAAGAAAGAACAAGGAAAAGAGTGAGAAAAGACAAACCAAAAAAAGAAAGGAAGGAAGGAAGATAGGAGAAGAGAGGATGGATGGAAAAGATATAGAAGACAGAAAGAAGGAAAGTAGGAAAAGAAAAGGAAGGAAAAATACATGTGAATGCAAAGAAAGAACAAGGAAATGAGAGAGAAAAGACAAACCCAAAAAAGAAAGGAAGGAAGAGAGAAGAGAGGATGGATGGGAAAGGAAGGAAAAATCTTTGAAAATAAACAGGACAAGGAAAAAAATGAAAAAATATAAACATCCTTTCTGTAAAATTTCTCCTTTTTTTTTTAAGGTTATGGAGTGAGAAAGAAAAGAAGGAAGGAAGGAAGGAAAATATGAGTGTGTAAGAAATAGAAAAAATAACATCCTTTCTTCTTTGTTCTTTTCTTCTTTTCATAATTTTTCTTCCTTTTTCTTCATCGTCTTTTTCTTCCTTTTTCTTCATTTTCTTCATTTTTTTCGTCCTCGCCTTTTCTTATTATTATTTTGTTTCTTTTTCGTCTTCTTTTCTTCCTTTTCTTCATCATTTTCGTCCTCGTCATTTCTTCTTTACTTTTTCTTCCTTTTCTTCATCATTCTTTTCGTCCTCGTCTTTTCTTCTTTTACTTCGTTTTCTTCATTTTCTTCATCATTCTTTTTCGTCCTCGTCTTTTCTTCTTTTACTTCTTTTTCTTACTTTTCTTCATTTTCTTCATAATTTTTTTCGTCCTCGTCATTTCTTCTTTACTTCTTTTTCTTCCTTTTCTTCATCATTCTTTTCGTCCTCGTATTTTCTTCTTTTACTTCTTTTTCTTATTTTTTATTTCGTCCTCGCTTTTTCTTCTTATTTTTCTTCTTTTTCGTCTTCCTTGTCTTTTTCTTTGTCTTCGTCATTTTCTTTTTCTTCTGCGTCTTCGTCATTTTCTTATTTTCATTGTTATCCTTATTTTTCTTCTTCTTCTTCTTCTTTTCTTTCGTCTTCTTCATCATCATCTTCATCCTCTTTTCTTCTTTCGTCTTTTCTTCTTCCTCCTCTTCGCCTTCCTTCTACTTCCTTCTCCTCCTTCTTATCCTAATCCATCATCATTTTCCATTCCCTTACACGTTAACAACAACAACAAAAAGAAAAGAAAGAAAACAAGAATAAAAAAAAATCCCTCTTGTTAAACTTTCTTGCTCTATATTGAGATGTTTTTTTTTTCTTCTTTTTCTTGCGTGACGAAGTAAATAAGTAAATAATAAACAAATAAAGATGGATAAATGATCTTCTCTACACCTGACTTTTCCACCACCAGGTATGCACTCAGGTGTTTTCCCGTTAATTGATTTCTCACACCTGTCACGTCGCGGCGGGGACTCACAGCGCATACAGATTGTCGCGGAGATAAATTTATTAGGGATTTTTTTTTCTGTGTCTTTTTGTGTCTTTGTCTTGTTTTGTTCTATTTTTTCTTTCTTTTTATTCATAGTTTTCTTTATTTTCTTCTTTTTCTTTTTCTGTCTTTTTGTGTCTGTCTTGTTTTGCTCTATTTTTTCTTTCTTTTTATTCATAATTTTCTTTATTTTCTTCTTTTTCTTTTTCTGTCTTTTTGTGTCTTTGTCTTGTTTTGTTCTATTTGTTTCTTTCTTTTTATTCATAGTTTTCTTTATTTTCTTCTTTTTCTTTTTCTGTCTTTTTGTGTCTTTGTCTTGTTTTGTTCTATTTTTTTATAGTTTTCTTTATTTTCTTCTTTTTCTTTTTCTGTCTTTTTGTGTCTTTGTCTTGTTTTGTTCTATTTTTTCTTTCTTTTTATTCATAGTTTTCTTTATTTTCTTCTTTTTCTTTTTCTGTCTTTTTGTGTCTTTGTCTTGTTTTGTTCTATTTTTTCTTTCTTTTTATTCATAGTTTTCTTTATTTTCTTCTTTTTCTTTTTCTGTCTTTTTGTGTCTTTGTCTTGTTTTTTTTTATAGTTTTCTTTATTTTCTTCTTTTTCTTTTTCTGTCTTTTTGTGTCTTTGTCTTGTTTTGTTCTATTTTTTCTTTCTTTTTATTCAGTTTTCTTTATTTTCTTCATTTTTCTTTTTGTCTTTTTTTCGGCCTCATTCATTATGCATATTTTTCTTTCTTTTTTCTCTTTTTTTGGTCTATCTTTTTTTCTTCTTTTATTCATTATTCCTCATTTCTCTATTTTCTTTCTTTTTTGTTATATTTTTTTCTGTGTCATTCATTATTCATAGTTTTCTTTTTTTCTTTGTCTTTTTTGTTCTATCTTTTTTTCTTTCTTCTTTCATTCATTATTTCTTTTTTTTTCTTTACATACTCATATTTTTCTTTCTTCATTTTTCATTCATTCATGTCTCCCTTTCCTTTCTTACATTCTCATATCCTTTGTCTTTTCTCTCCATGTCTTTCTTCCTTTCCTTCATTTCAATCTTTCCTTCCTTTCCATCCTTGCTTCGTCCCATCCTTCATTCTTTCCCTTTTCTCTACTTTCCTACAGACTCATTTTTTTTGCCTTCATTTCATTATTTCTACTGTTTTTATTCCTTTTTTTCAATTCTTTTCTCTTTCTTCCTATCCGCCTTTCTACTTCTCCTTCCTTCCATCTTTCCATCCTTCCTTCCTTCATCAAACAATAAGAAAACACAACATCTAATACAAAGGAAAATAATCATTGGACATAAACTTCAATTATCAGATACAAAAGAAAAAGAACATTTGATTTTCTTCTTTCTCTCTTAATACCTTCAATTATCTTTCTTCAAGTCTCCATTATCCAGAGAACAAATATTATCACTATGTATTTTTTTTTTGGGGGGGGGGGAGGGGGAGGAGGGGAGTGGGTCAGACCGTTAATAAGCCTTGAAATAATAATAATAATAATAATAATAATAATAATAATAATAATAATAATAATAATAACAATAAGATGATAAACAGGAAAAACGAGATACAAAACCAGAAGGAGGGAAGGAAAAGACGATTAAAAACAACAATACACAAACAAACAAACAATCTCAAGTGCTAATGACTCCCTTGATTGAATAATATTACCCTTTTAATTAAGTTTATCTCTACCCTCATTTGTTTTTTTCGTTCTCGTCCCCCTCAGCAGATAACACTCGAGTCTGGCTTCTGTAGTTGGCATTTCCTTCCTTACACAACACGAGCTCTTTAACAAACCCTCCAATGACGCCGATACAAAAAGATATCGCCCGTTTCCTAGAATTAAAGGGTCCCATTACAAGACATCGCCACCCAGGAACACATATTTGACAAGGCTTTCGTAGGAGTTGTGGGCATTTCCAGGGGTAGTTGTATGACCCTGGTGGTAGTGTGAGTCTTCTTCTGTACCATGAACCTGAAGAAACACTCCTTAGAACCCGACTGACCCCCTCTTTGACCTGTAGAAAGAGTTGATGTGAGAGGCGAGTCTCTTATAATATCAACCATAGTTTTTTAACGTGATTTCTCCCCTGCATCAACTGACTCACTGACGGACGGACTGAGTGGGTGAGTGGGTGAGTGGTTGGCGCGCCGGACAGTGGACTTTCACCTCCACCTCTCCTCCTTTCCCCCTCTCGTCTTCTCGTCCCGTTCACTACCTGTTTCAGCATCGTGGACTTGGGACTTCGAGTGGACCTTTTACTTTTTTTACCCTCCTCGGAGACATCAGTTGTTGGTTGGGTGAAGGTTTGAGTTGTAAGTGTGTTGTGTTGTGTTGTGTTGTGTTGTGAATGGTCCGGGGTTGCTTTTGTATTTCTTAGTTGTTGTTTTTCTTCGTTTGCTTCGTCTATATTTTCTTACCTACTTCGTGAATGATTTTAAACTTCTTTTCTATATATTTTTTCAACCTCTCCTTGTTTATTTCTGCTTTTCTTTTTCTTCCTCCATTTCTTCATCTAGCTCGTCTTTATATTCTTAGTCTTGAATTTCCTATTTGTTTTCTTTGCTTTTCTTAATCTTCATTTTCTTATACTGTTCTGAATGGATTTAAACTGCTTTTCTATATGATTTTTTCAACCTCTCCTTGTTTATTTCTACTTTTCGTTTTCTTCCTCCTTTTTTTCATCTATTTCATCTTCATTTTCTTTGGTATACTGTTGTTGTTTTTCTTGATCCTCCTGTTTTTATACTTTTTTCCCCCCTGTAAATACTGCAAGAGGACCTCAACACCATCTCATAGCTTAAAGAATCATAAAATTGCACCTACATATGATTTTAGGCACGATTCTTCATCCCTCCACCCTCAGACACAACAACCCCCCCCCACTCCCCTCCACACACACATAACACCCCCGTACCCCCTACCCACATACACAGCATCAATAAGCTTTTTTTTCCCTTCGGCCTGAGTTCAATGATATATAGCCGCGCGCAATTCATTAGCGGGCACGTGAACTTGTTGCTATTCCCGCGCCGAGCCCAGTGATCACTATGCACCGCCGCCCCGCGCCTCCCCGCCTACCAAGTGTGTTGACGCGGCCTCCCTCACCACGCAGCCATATTCTGATACATCTCAGCGCCCAAGCACACATTTTTTTAGCAAGGCTTTCGTAGGGTTTCTGTTACTTTCCGTGGGTACTGTGATGACCCTGGTGTTAGTTCGACCCTTCTTCTGCACCATGAATCTAAGGAAACACTCATCAGAACCCGACTTCTCTCCTTTTCGGCCTTTGGGAATAGTTGATGTAGGAGGTGGAAGCGTCTGGGTATATAATCCACATAAGTCCATCAGAAGCACGGCACTCCACCGCTGTTACTGCCTGAACCACCGTTGCCAGGTCATCGTACTCAGAGCATAGTATTTACCGGTTTCTGACGCCTAACTATTGCCTGGAAACATCAGGATCTAACTCTTTTAACGATAACTATGAATGAGTTTCGTTAATGGAGCCCAGAAGACAGTTTAGGGGTAGGAAGTCGGGAAATATAAGCGGCTGAGTACGACAATCTGGCAACGTTGGGAGACACTCATATGTTTTGGAGGTAGGGGCGGTTAATAAAGGTAAAGTTGGGAGCATATGCAATAACTGCGCGTGGCGGCGGTGCACATCTCCGTCCCGTTCGCCCTTTGAGCCTGTGGCGGGAGAGCACTCTTCAGCGGGGATCATGTTTCTTAATGGTCCCTCTAAGCGAGAAAAATGAGAAAAAATCATCACTCACACAAACCATTTCATAATATATATCAAAGCATTTGTGATCAGTTTATGTATCACCTATTTTGCGGGGTTATATCATGGCACAAATTTGGCCCGTCGCTGCTACACGGTAAAGCCACAAATTTGGCCCGTCGCTGCTACACGGTAAAGCCACAAATTTGGCCCGTCGCTGCTACACGGTAAAGCCACAAATTTGGCCCGTCGCTGCTACACGGTAAAGCCACAAATTTGGCCCGTCGCTGCTACACGGTAAAGCCACAAATTTGGCCCGTCGCTGCTACACGGTAAAGCCACAAATTTGGCCCGTCGCTGCTACACGGTAAAGCCACAAATTTGGCCCGTCGCTGCTACACGGTAAAGCCACAAATTTGGCCCGTCGCTGCTACACGGTAAAGCCACAAATTTGGCCCGTCGCTGCTACATGGTTAACCCGACGAATGGCCAGTGTGACATCCGGGTACCCATTTCTCGACCAGCCCGAAAGGAAGGATGAACAGGTGGGTGGGATGCACGTCGTACTTATGGACGCTAACCCACGAGGAGGCAGTTAATGAGAAAGACTGAGAGTAAAAGATGTGACTATTGCTTGGTGCTCCCCGTTTGAGAGTTTGTGAAATCATAGGGAAGTGAAAGGAAGCACAATGGAAAAAGACGAGCTTATCAAGAAAGGGATGAAAGAAGACGAAGAAGAGGAACACGAAGAGGAAGAGATGAAAGCACCATTGAAAGGGATGAACGAGTGATGGTATCTGTAAACTCCTTCCTTAGTGAGTTAACGATATTGAGACGAGAGACTGGGATGAAAGAGTGAAGAAATGTGTTAACTCATCCCTTGATAAATTAACGATATAACAAAACAAATGAGACTGAGATGAAAGAGTGAAGAAATGTGTTAAATCTTGCCTTGATAAATTAACGATATAACAAAAAAATGAGACTGGGATGAAAGAGTTAAGAAAAGTGTTAATTATTGCCTTGATAAATTAACAAAAAAAAAAAATGAGACTGGGATGAAAGAGTGAAGAAATGTGTTAAATCTTGCCTTGATAAATTAACAATGTAACAAAAAAAATGAGACTAGAGTGAAGAAATGTGTTAAATCTTGCCTTGATAAATTAACGATATAACAAAAAAAATGAGACTGGGATGTAAGAGTGAAGAAAAGTGTTAAATCTTGCCTTGATAAATTAACAACGTAACAAAAAAAATGAGACTGGGATGTAAGAGTGAAGAAAAGTGTTAAATCTTGCCTTGATAAATTAACAACGTAACAAAAAAAATGAGACTGGGATGAAAGAGTGAAGAAATGTGTTAAATCTTGCCTTGATAAATTAACAATGTAACAAAAAAAATGAGACTGGGATGAAAGAGTGAAGAAATGTGTTAAATCTTGCCTTGATAAATTAACAACGTAACAAAAAAAATGAGACTGGGATGTAAGAGTGAAGAAAAGTGTTAAATCTTGCCTTGATAAATTAACAAAGTAACAAAAAAAATGAGACTGGGATGAAAGAGTGAAGAAATGTGTTAAATCTTGCCTTGATAAATTAACAATGTAACAAAAAAAATGAGACTGGGATGAAAGAGTGAAGAAATGTGTTAAATCTTGCCTTGATAAATTAACAATGTAACAAAAAAAATGAGACTGGGATGAAAGAGTGAAGAAATGTGTTAAATCTTGCCTTGATAAATTAACAATGTAACAAAAAAAAGAGAGACTGGGATGAGAGTTAAGAAATGTGTTAAATCTTGCCTTGATAAATTAACAATGTAACAAAAAAAATGAGACTGGGATGAAAGAGTTAAGAAATGTGTTAACTCTTGCCTTGATAAATTAACAATGTAACAAAAAAAAAATGAGACTGGGATGAAAGAGTTTAGAAATGTGTTAACTCTTGCCTTGATAAATTAACGATATAACAAAAAAAAAATGAGACTGGGATGAAAGAGTTAAGAAATGTGTTAATTCTTGCCTTCATAAATTAACGATATAACAAAAAAAAAATGAGACTGGGATGAAAGAGTTAAGAAATGTGTTAACTCTTGCCTTCATAAATTAACAATGTAACAAAAAAAATGAGACTGGGATGAAAGAGTGAAGAAATGTGTTAAATCTTGCCTTGATAAATTAACGATATAACAAAAAAAAATGAGACTGGGATGAAAGAGTTAAGAAAAGTGTTAATTCTTGCCTTTATAAATTAACGATATAACAAAAAAATGAGACTGGGATGAAAGAGTGAAGAAAAGTGTTAAATCTTGCCTTGATAAATTAACGATATAACAAAAAAATGAGACTGGGATGAAAGAGTTAAGAAATGTGTTAAATCTTGCCTTGATAAATTAACGATATAACAAAAAAAATGAGACTGGGATGAAAGAGTTAAGAAATGTGTTAAATCTTGCCTTGATAAATTAACGATATAACAAAAAAAAAATGAGACTGGGATGAAAGAGTTAAGAAATGTGTTAACTCTTGCCTTGATAAATTAACAATGTAACAAAAAAAATGAGACTGGGATGAAAGAGTTAAGAAAAGTGTTAAATCTTGCCTTGATAAATTAACGATGTAACAAAAAAAATGAGACTGGGATGAAAGAGTTAAGAAATGTGTTAAATCTTGCCTTGATAAATTAACAATGTAACAAAAAAAAGAGAGACTGGGATGAAAGAGTTAAGAAATGTGTTAACTCTTGCCTTGATAAATTAACGATATAACAAAAAAATGAGACTGGGATGAAAGAGTTAAGAAAAGTGTTAAATCTTGCCTTGATAAATTAACGATATAACAAAAAAAAATGAGACTGGGATGAAAGAGTGAAGAAATGTGTTAAATCTTGCCTTGATAAATTAACAATGTAACAAAAAAAAGAGAGACTGGGATGAAAGAGTTAAGAAATGTGTTAAATCTTGCCTTCATAAATTAACGATATAACAAAAAAAAATGAGACTGGGATGAAAGAGTGAAGAAAAGTGTTAAATCTTGCCTTGATAAATTAACGATATAGCAAAAAAAATGAGACTGGGATGAAAGAGTGAAGAAATGTGTTAACTCTTGCCTTGATAAGTTAACGATGTAACAAAAAAATGAGACTGGGATGAAAGAGTTAAGAAATGTGTTAACTCTTGCCTTGATAAGTTAACGATGTAACAAAAAGGAGAGAGTGAAAATAATGGTTAATCAAGTCTTTTGAGAATATGCTTAAATTCGTTAAAGGTCACGAAAAATTGTATTAAAAAGGTCCTATAAAAGTCTCTCGCAAAATGTTTCATCGTCACATTTACCAAAGGATTTCATAACTTTTTTTTTATCTAGTCGCTGAAGAATATCCGCAAATTTGTTGAAGGCCTCGGAAAATTATATTAAAGCAACGCCGTGAAAGTTTCGCTAAAAGTTTCATTAATCGTCACACCTGTTGTCTTATAGTAGAGCAAAATAATAATAATAATAATAATAATAATAAGAAGAAGAAGAAGAAGAAGAATCTTGTCAAATTCATTCATTAGCAACACCGTAAAAGTTTCGCTAAAAGTTTTGTTAATCGTCACACCTGTCGTCTTATAATAGAGCAAAATAATAATAATAATAATAATAATAATAATAATAATAATAATAATAATAATAATAATAATCTCGTCAAATTCTTTCATTAGCAACGCCGTGAAAGTTTCGCTAAAAGTTTCATTAATCGCCACACCAGTTGTCTTATAGTAGAGCAAAATAATAATAATAATAATCTTGTCAAATTCATTCATTAGCAACGCCGTAAAAGTTTCATTGATCATCACACCTGTTGTCTTATATTCGAGCAAAAAAATAAAAATAAATTAAATAAAAAAAATTAAAAATCTCGTCAAATTCATTCATTCGGAGAAGCTTGAATTAAAACTTGTAAAACATCTTATAAAGTTTTCAGACTCATTAGTTTTTTTATGAATTTCCTCACCAAAAAAATTAATTAATGCTTTGTAACATTAACAGAGACATGACAGCGCGCAGGTTTTGTGGACGTGTATAAGAAACGGCAAAACATATCGTGTAAGACTCTTAAACGTATTCTTTATTATTTAATATATTATAGATAAATATAAGGTCCATCTATTTTCCTCGTAAAATATTGCAAAAATTCATGTAAAATACTCCAAAACATTCAAAATATTTTCCTTGTAAAATATTGCAAAAATTCATGTAAAATACTCCAAAACATTCAAAATATTTTCCTTGTAAAATATTGCAAAAATTCATGTAAAATACTCCAAAACATTCAAAATATTTTCCTTGTAAAATATTGCAAAAATTCATGTAAAATACTCCAAAACATTCAAAATATTTTCCTTGCAAAATTTAAGACTCATATATAACCTCTGTTGTAATATATCGAGAAACTTCAAACGTTAACTTGCTAAAATCTGAAGAAATTTTACTGTATGAACGTTTATCATCGTCAGTGAAAAACAGCG
>NC_066514.1:25486837-25489337 GCF_024679095.1 Eriocheir sinensis
TCCCTCACCCCCCCTTCCCCCCTCCTTCCCTCCTTCTTCTATCCCTCTCCTCTCTCCTCCCTTATCTCTCTTTTTCCTCCCTCGTATCAGTTATAAGGTTCTCTCTCTCTCTCTCTCTCTCTCTCTCTCTCTCTCTCTCTCTCTCTCTCTCTCTCTCTCTCTCTCTCTCTCTCTCTCTCTCTCTCTCTCTCTCTCTCTCTCTCTCTCTCTCTCTCTCTCTCTCTCTCTCTCCCTTGTTCTTTGTCTTCTTTCTTTACTTTTTTTTCCTCCTCCACTTCCCTCCTTCTCTCCACTTTTCTTATCTCCATTTTTCCCCGTTATTCTTTCCTCCACTTTTCTCTCCCTCCTTGCTTCTGTTTCCTCCTGCTTTCCCTTCCCTTCATACCACGTGTTCGTCTTCTCCTCCACCTCCTCCTCCACCTCCTCCTCCTCCTCTTCCTTTTCGGTGTTGGACCCAGCCCCACCCCGACCCGACCCGACCCGACCATACCCTAAGAAACTGAGTCAATCCCATGTGTTTTCAGCTTAAGTACACTCTGCATTACGGGGCGGGGCGGGGCGGGGCGGGGCGGGGCGTCACGCGGCCACTCTGTTATCGCCGCAATATTTACTCTTACAACCCCGCCGCAGCCGAAGCCTTAAGCCGCCTTAATCCTACTTACCGGGGCGCCGCGCTAATGCCGGGGGGGGGAGAGGCCCCTTGTGAACTACGCCCCCCCCACCCCCGCCACCCCTTTCTTTCCCCCACCACCCCCACTCTTTCTTTCCCACACCCCACCCCCGCTTCCCCGCCTCCCCTTTCTTTCCCCCACCACCCACCACCCCTTCTTTCCCCCACCCCAACCCCGCCTCCCCCCTCTTCCACCAACCCTCCCCCGCTTCTCCCCTTTTCCCCCACCCCACCCAGCCTCCCCCCTCTTCCCCAACCACACCCCCGCCTCTCCCCTCTTCCCACATCCCTCCCCCGCCTTCCCCCTCTTCCCCAACCACACCCCCGCCTCTCCCCTCTTACCACATCCCTCCCCTGCCTCCCCCGCACCACCCCCCCCACACCCCCCCCCCCTCATTCCCCCACCACACCCCCGCCGTCCCCCTTTTTCCCTGCACTGCATCATAAAGAGTACACACACACACACACACACACACACACACACACACACACACACACACACACACGCGGCATATCTTCGCGTCCGCCGGGCGTGTGTCGTAGTAGCAGTATAGAGGGGGGGGGGCGGTGGGGGGGGGGGGTTGATGGCAGTCTTGCTTACAGGCGACACGCGAGATTAATGCCGCTGGAGGGCATATTTTACGGTGTGTGAGAGTTTGTCGGGCGGGGGGCGGAAGGGGGGGCGGCATGCACGTGTCGGACGGGCGGCCACGCGTCCCCCGCTCCGCCCCGCCCCGCCCCGCCCCGCCGTGCAGGTTGAGCAAGGAGTCCTGTCCGGCAGCGCCTCGGCGTGGCGTGGGTCGCGACGCAGCATGGCACAGCGACACGCCCAAAATTCCACCTGACACGGGCGGGCGTGGGCGTGAGAACACTCGTGGGCAGCCGGGCACCGATGCGTTTTTGTTCGTTGAGTGGAGGCGATGGTGTTTGTTCGTTCGTTTGTACGTTGGGGTGTTTTATCGCAAGGAACTTTATATACGATGATACTTGTTTATGTGTTCGTTTGTACGGTAGGGTGTTTTACCGCAAGGAAATTTATATAGTGATTTGCGACAGTATCTAACTATACAATAAAGGTATGATATATTTTGCAGTGCCGTGATCACTGAATATATACCTGGGCTTCCCTGTCTACCTGTCTGTCTGTCTGTCTATATGTCAACCTTTGTTTATCTCAGTCTGTCTAAAATCAAGGTGTGTGCGGGGGAGGGCAGGTGAGGGGAGGGATGCGGGCTGATTAGATGGTAAGGTGGCGTTTGTGTGTGTGTGTGTGTGTGTGTGTGTGTGTGTGTGTGTGTGTGTGTGTGTGAGGGAAGCAGGCACCACAGAGGCCGCGTGTCACCCTCCTCCTCCTCCTCCTCCTCCTCCTCCTCCTCCTCCTCCCCCCACGTGAACCAAAATAAGGGGCAATATTCACACTTTTATTAATAGGGATATGTAACACTTGCACAGTACCAACCCTTCCTCCCCCCCTTACCCCCTCCCCCTCCCTTAGTGCCCCCCCTTAAACCCCCCTCTTCCTCCCTTACCCCCTCCTCCCCCTTCTTCGTTTCTCCCTTTCTCCCCTCACCCCCTATTCCCCCTTTGTCTTCCTCCCCTCTCCCCTTACCCTTACTCCCCATCCTTGGTCTCCCTCCCTCTCCTCCCTTTCTCCATACCCTCTTTCCTCTCCCTTTCCCTCTCTTCTCTCCCTTGGCCTCCCTCCTTTCCTCCCCCTAACTCCCTTTCTCATCATCATCATCATCATCTCTTCCTTCTTTCTCTCTTCTCCCTTTTTCTCATTCCCTTCTCTTCCGTCTCTCCCTTATCCTCAGCCTCCCTTCCCCTCCC
>NC_066514.1:25494337-25609337 GCF_024679095.1 Eriocheir sinensis
GGTGCGAGGCGTGGGGGCGAGGTGACAGCGGCGGGGCGTCGCTGCGACCACCTGGCGGGGAGCAACACTGCTGAACATGTTGTCGCGCGGCTGGGGACGGCTGGCGGGGGCAGCCGCGGCTCCTTACCCAACAGTGCCGGGGCACCTCTGGGGCTGTGCATCCCGGCGGGGAGAAGGGTGCGGGGCTGGGCAGGGGAGAGGGTACATGGATGGACTGCAGTAAAGAGTGAAGGGGAGGAGGGAGGGAGGGAGGGAAGAGTGAGCGAAACCTTTGTGAAAAGTGGTCAGCCAGAGAGGAAGGGAGGGAGGGAAGTGGTCGACTTGAGGAGTGAGGGTGGCGGGGGAGGAGGGAGGGGCGGAGGGCGACCACAGGTGTGGAGGACAAAGGACCGGGGCGCTGTGACGACAGTGAAGGTCACCGGCACGCCGCAGCCGTGACCCGCGGGTCCGAAGTGTTCTTATTAGGGGCATCAAAAGGCGGCCCTTCAGCGGGCGTGACGCGGCTGTCAGCGGCCATTCAGCCGCGCCCCGGGACGCGCCGAGGCCGGTCCGGCAGCGGCCGCGCCGGCGCTTGTCCCGTCCCGACCTGGCAACTTTTTCTGTGTGTCAAGTAATAGTTCTTTGTGTCGGGGTGAGCGGCGACGGGCGGCCACGGGGCACCAAGGCGGAGGTGTCACCCGCTCCCGCGGTCCACGCCACTCTAAACCCCCGGCCACCCCCGTCCTGCCCCGGGGCTGTTGTCGCGGCCGTCTCGCCGAGGGGCGGGGGGGGGGGGGGTGAGGTCCTAGTCTTGGTAAACACCTCGTCTATGGCTTTCCAGAAGGGGACAAAAAGGGTTGGCTGGGGGGGAGGGGGGGGGAGCTGCGTCACCCCGCCAGGTGTTGTCCGCCTCCCTGGGGGGGGGGGGGGGTAGTCACTGCTCCTCGACCAATCAGTGCCAAGTGGAAAATAAGGGTCGGGATGAGCCGCTTCCCGCACGGCTGAGTGGCTCTACGAGGCTCGTTGCGGCCATTCAGGCCCGGCCCGCCCATTCACCGCCGCCCCGCACCCGCAGGCCGCGCCGTCCGCTGACTGGCCGAGCCCCGGCCGCGACGCGGAGGCTCCGACGCGGCCCTTTGAAGGGGGCGTTCATCTCGACTGGGAGCAGCGGCCGCGGGGACGAGGTGGTGCACGGCGGGTGAAGGGCGCGGGGCCCGGCTGAACCGATGGTGGTGTGGCGGTGGTAGCAGTAGACGACTAGAGGCATGACCATTAATGCCGCCTCTCGTCTCTCCTGGCGCGGGATGGCCGTGCCCGTGGCCGTCGGCGGCAGTCATTCAGTAATGGGGCCGCGGCCTGTGCCGGGCTGGTCGTGGCCGCCCCTGCTAATGTATGCTATCGGGCAGCATCTGACGGCGTGACGGCGCCCCGCCCTGGGAGGACCAGTCGTGCCGCCCCGCCGGTAATTTATTCTCGCCTATCACCAACGGGGCGGGGCGGGGCGGAGGCCGGGCCGCGGTGCAAAGTGATTCCTCCATGTCGGAGCGGCGGCACCTGCGTCCTGGGCGGGGGAAGCCACAGCTGACGGGCGCGGGGACACCTGCATATTGGTAGGACGGGGTGGGGCGCCGGAATAGGTCTTCCTTCGTACCGGCGGGGCAGAGCGGGGCACGGCGGGGCGGGATAGGAGGAAGCTCCGGGACTTATCGGGCAGGAAATCCGGACGATCGCGTCGCTGGGAAGACGCCGAGCCGCGGCGCCTCGTGGGAGCCGACCCGCGGCGACGCTGGGGGCGGCGGGGCGAGGCTGTCGATGACGATGGTGGCGCTGCCCCCCCCCCCTACTACTACTACTACTACTGCTACTAAAACTACAAACAGACACCCAAAAAATGTAAGCTTAAAGAAAGATGTTAGGAAGTATAATGTTCCCTTTGTGAAGGTTTTAGCGTTGTGAATGTGGACTTGTTTTGTTTATTTACAACCACATATTATTGTTATTATTATTATTATTATTATTATTATTATTATTATTATTATTATTATTATTATTATTATTATTATTATTATTATTATTATTATTGCTCTGGGAACCTCGTCGTTGGTGTCGCCTTGTCGTTTTGCCGTCCCTGTTACGCCAGTTGATGCGACGCCACCTGTTGGAGGAGGAGGAGGAGGAGGAGGAGGAGGAGGAGGAGACGGGCTGGGTAGAGCAGTATTGTGGGTAACTTGAGACGGAGTGTTGTGACAGCCGGGCACAGCACCCCTCCTCCTCCTCCTCCTCCTCCTCCTCCTCCTCCTCCTCCTCCTCCTCCTAAGTTAACCCATTTCCTTCCATGTCTACTTTTTCTTCCTTTTTTTCCTTCTTCAGCTGTTGCTTCGTCTCAAATATACTCCCTTGTGCGTCCCTCCTCCTCCTCCTCCTCTTCTTCTTCTTCTTCTTCTTCTTCTTCTTCTTCTTCTTCTTTTTCTTCCTCCTCTTCCTCGTCTCGCATTTCCACTCATCCCTTTTTCCTCATTCAATCTCTTACTTCTCAACTATCACAATTTCCTCCTCCTCCTCCTCCTCCTCCTCCTCCTCCTCTTTTTCTTCTTCTTACTTTGCATCCCTCTTACTCAATCTCCCTCCACTGACCTCCTCCTCCTCCTCCTCTTCTTCTTCCTCTTCTTCTTCTTCTTCTTTTTTGTATTCCCACTCATCCCTCTTACTCAATCACCTCCTCCTCCTCCTCCTCCTCCTCCTCCTCCTCCTCCTCCTCCTCCTCCTCCTCCTCGCCAATCTGTCCATCACCTTAATGGCCGCGTCCCAAGAGCAGCATATTATCGCCTCAAGATCTCAACCCGCGAGCAGGAAGCTGTACCCATCCCCCCCCCCCCCCTGCTCTCTCTCTCTCTCTCTCTCTCTCTCTCTCTCTCTCTCTCTCTCTCTCTCTCTCTCTCTCTCTCTCTCTCTCTCTCTCTCTCTCTCTCTCTCTCTCTCTCTCTCTCTCTCTCTCTCTCTCCTCCCTTTCCCTTTTCCTCCCTTAATTTTCCCTCCCTTTGAATTTTCTTTCCTTTATTTTCCCTCCCTTTCCCTTTTCTTCCCTTTATTTTCCCTCCCCTTGCCTTTTCTTCCCTCCCACCACCACCGCCACCACCACCACCAACGCTATCAGAAACACAAACATCGTAATACAACTTCACCGCCGGAAACACAACACCTTAAATCGACGCGGAACAGAAACACTCTTATCTTCGGGCGCATGTCGGGCAAGTCGTTATAGCGAAGAGATCACTAATTTAAGACGTAATGAAGAGATTGCGTTAGCGTTCATGTGTGGAGAAGAGGAACGAAACAGCTGTGCAGGACGTTCGTTGATAAGAGTTGCTAATTCTTAAACACACATTTCACAAGGCTTTCGTATACGAGCATCTCCGAGCATTTCCACGGGTACTTTTATGGCCCTGGTGGTAAGGCGACCCTTCCTCTGTACCGTGAACCTGAAACAGCACTCATTAGAACCCGACTAATATCCTTTTCGGCTTTTGGAATTCGTTGATGTGAGAAGCGGAAGCATATGAGAAAACCGACCTGATTGAGAGAGAGAGACGTAGAGAGAGACTGTTTGAGGGTCTTGTTTCTATCTCATTTGCGCTGCGTTAAAGAGGATCAGTTAACGGTACTTGAATATGGGGGATCCGAGAGAGATTGAAGAGGTGTCAGATTGCATTTTCTGTGTATATAGGTTGAGCTTCTATCAGTCAGCTTGTTCTAGTAGTGTTGTGAATGGATGGAGAGGAAGAAGAGGAGAGGAGGGGGGGAAGAATGAAAGGAAAGATTGAAGAAGGAAGAGTGGAAAGAGAGAAAGAAGTAGAAATGGACAGATGAGAAAGGAGTAGGGAAGAAAACAATGAATTAGAAGGAAGAAATGGAAATAGGATAAGGAGAATTTGAGAATGGGAGGAGGAGGAAGAATGCAGAAAGAGGAGAAAAAGAAGAAGAAGAAGAAGAAAGTAGGAGAGAGGAGGGAGGAAGGAGGAGGAAGTAGAAAAAGGAAGAAAGAGGAAGGAGGAGGTGAGAGAGAGAGAGAGAGAGAGAGAGTGAGAGAGAGAGAGAGAGACAGAGAGACAGAGAGAGATTGTTAGGTTCAAAGAGAGGAGGTATCATCTTCCATTCGGGGTGTGTGTCCGCGTATTGGGAGCTGTAATGTATCGGTTATGGCTGTACATGGACGGCAAGGCTAAGAGTAAGGGCGAGGGCGTAGGCTTTCACGCTGGGAATGCCGGAGAAAGGCTATCGGGTTGCCTTGGATACAGAGAGGCGCCCTACCAGTCTGCACCACCATAGGAAATTCTCTTGGCTTCCTTCACAGCTGCTGAGGAAAAATGGGAACTTCTCTCGACTTCCTTCACAGCTGCCGAGGAAAAAGAATATAATGTAAACGGTATATATAGTAACGGAGAGGCTGGGAAAGATTGAGAGACGGATGCAGTAATGAATAGAGAAATAGTTTGCATAATCGTGTGAAGAAACCGGTATATATATTTTTGTTGAGGAAGATATATTAGCTGTAGATGTAGTAATGGAGAGGCTGGGAAAGGTTCAAACACTGGCAAGAGAGAACAGAGAGAAATATTAATAGTTTACATACGAGAAAGTGAAGAAACAAGGATATATATATTTTGTTAAGGGAGAAAATATATAAACTGTAGATATAGTTTTGGAGAGACTGGTAGAGGTAGACACTGGCAAGAGATGGGAACAGTTTGCAGTGATTGTGTGATATTAAGGTGTAGATTTTTGTTTTATTTTTTATTTTCGTACTCTTAAAAATCCTCGTCCCACGCCATTCTGAGATTTATGAATGAGGTTGTTCAGACGAGGATGAAAGACTGCAACGACCAGCTAGTAACATACAACACAAGAACAACAAAACCACCACCACCACCAAAACCACCTCTTTTGTTTCTTTTTTAGGAGCAGCGAGTAGCGGGCTTTTTTTTTTATTATTGTTTTCTTTTTTTGTGTGCCCTTGAGCTGCCTCCTTTGTTGTAAAAAAAAAAAAGAGAGAGATAACGAGAACAACAACTACTGCTACTTCTACTACTATTACTACCACTACAACAATTACTTCTACTTCTACCACTACTACTATTACTACTACTACCACTCATACCAACACGAACACATACAGAACGACTACTCAAAACAACAACAACAGCAGTAAAGCAAAGCAAAAACAAGGGCTTCGTAATGAGAGGTCAGTTAATGCGATATCAGGGAGAACAACAACAAGAATTAATTACACACCTAACCAACAACAAGTGACGTTTTGAGACAGCTGTTTATTCAGGGTCTTGTGTGTGTGTGTGTGTGTGTGTGTGTGTGTAACTAACTGTATAGCCCATGTAGGTGTGACGCTAATAACAGGTGCGATTGGGATGGTAATGAAGGGGGTGCAAAGATGTGTAAGAAGGCTGATATGGGGTGGGCAGGTATGAGGGAGGTGGAGAATGTACGTGGGGGAGTAGGTGTACTGGGCTAACTTAACTGTACTGGGTCAGGTAAGTGTGGGTATGGAGGTTAATGAAAGGGGTGTCAAGGTGTTTAAAGAGGCTGATAGGGGGACAGGTGTAGGGGGAAGAAGGTGTGACGGAGGTGAATGTTACGTTGGGGAGGAGGTGTGCTGGGGTGACTAACTGTACTGGGTGAGGAAGGTGTGGGGCGGTGAGATCAGGTGAGGTTGTGTTTTGGTTTGAGTTCGGACATTCATTTGGTTGTGCTTCGAGATGAATTTAATTTGAATGGGTTTTGCTTGTCTTCCTTGCCTTAAGTCTTCTATTTTACTACTGAATCGTTGTTGTCGTTTTTTTATTTAAGGTTTAAGTTGGTTTATTTTCGTTCAGTTTTGTCATTTGGTTTAGTTGTCTTGTGCTTCGAGATAAATTTGAGTTGAATGGGTTTTGTGTTTCTTCCTTGCCTACTTCTGAATCGTTGTTGTTGTTTTTTATATTTAAGGTTTAAGTTGGTTTATTTTCGTTGAGGTTTTGTTAGTTTTGTCATTTGGTTTAGTTGTCTTGTGCTTCGAGATAAATTTGAGTTGAATGGGTTTTGTGTTTCTTCCTTGCCTACTCCTGAATCGTTGTTGTTTTTTATATTTAAGGTTTAAGTTGGTTTATTTTCGTTAAGGTTTTGTCAGTATATTTCAGGATGCGTTTGTCGTGAAGGTTTTATAACTCGGTTTAACTATAGGCGTGTTTTTCGTTAAGGATTTATGTCAGTTTATTTTCGATGTGATCTTCTACATTTTATAAGTCCGTTAATTTTCTGGCGTTTTATTAGTTAAGGTTTTATGTGAGTTTCTTTTACACGTGTTTTTCGTTAAGGTTTGTATATCTATTCGTGTTTTTAGTTTAAGATTTTATTAGTCGGTTTATTTTCTGTGTATTATTAGTTAAGGTTTTATGTGAGTTTCTTTTAGACGTGTTTTTCGTTAAGGTTTGTATATCTATTCGTGTTTTTAGTTTAAGATTTTATTAGTCGGTTTATTTTCTGCGTATTATTAGTTAAGGTTTTATGTGAGTTTCTTTTACACGTGTTTTTCGTTAAGGTTTGTTTATCAATTCGTGTTTTTAGCTTAAGATTTTACTAGTCGGTTTATTTTCTGCGTATTATTAGTTAAGGTTTTATGTGAGTTTCTTTTAGACGTGTTTTTCGTTAAGGTTTGTATATCTATTCGTGTTTTTAGCTTAAGATTTTATAAGTCGGTTTATTTTCGTCGTTTTTCCGTTAAGCTTCAGTAAGTCAGCTTGTCACGTGTGTCGCTCTTAATTCGTACACTCGAGTTGAAGGAGAATCGAGTTTTGAGTTAGCTTGTTTGTGTTTACGCGTTCCGTCAGCCAGTCACTTAGTCCAGCACTCCATCTGGCGGGCAGGTGAACAGAGGCCCAGTCACGCCGCCCCTCCGTCAGCCCTTCAGCCAGTCAGTCAGTGGGGGCGTGGGGCGACTGAGAGGCGGCCCAGTGGGGTAAGTGAGCCCTCTGAGGGGGTCCCGCAGCGCCCGCCAGCCAGCCCGCCAGCCACCCTCTGCCCCCGACACCCGACACCCGCTGCACTTGTCCTGCGTCTTGCCCGCTCACGCCACCACCCTCACAATTCAGTGCCCTCACCCCTCATCTCTCACCCATCCACGCACCCCACTCCACCATTCACACCCTCACCCTACTACCATTGACATCCTTTTCCTACCTACCCTGTCACCCTTCACCCAACACCACACTGCCCTCCCCCGCACCTTTCACCCCTCACCCAACCACGCACCCCACCATCGCATACCCCCCCCCACGCTACCCTTTCGCCTCCTGCCCCGCCACCTTCATTCTCACCTCATTTTAATCGCCACAAAAATCTCTTCTCTTTCCTCCTCTCTCCCCCTCTCTTCCTCCCTCCCTCCCTCTCCACTCCACAGATATCTCCACTGTAAAGATTTTCCCTCCATTTCTGCAGCGCGGGCAATTTTTTTTCTTTTGTTGAGGTTGAAAAGAGCGTTCGTTATGCGGGCCACGGGCGGGGAGAGGGAGGGAGAGAGAGGACCAGGGAGAGGGAGAGGGCTTGGAGTGCCACATACCGTCGGTGCCACTGACGACACACATGGTGCCACTTTGCAAGGCCTTGAGTGTGTGTGTGTGTGTGTGTGTGTGTGTGTGTGTGTGTGTGTGTGTGTGTGTGTGTGTCAGTCCCCTTACCATCGCCCTTGCTCTCGCTCTCCTCCTTCCGCTCCTCTTCTTCGTCTCTCTTGCTCAGTATCTCATTACATCTCTGCTCTTACCAACCTCCTCCTCCTCCTCCTCCTCCTCCTGCTAATGTACTGTTGCTGTACTGTTGCGTGGCCGCCCGTTGGTTGTCGCTCGCTTGGCTGGACTTTTTAAGTGTCGTGTTTAGTTACTTGCGATGATGATACTGTGTGTGTGTGTGTGTGTGTGTGTGTGTGTGTGTGTGTGTGTGTGTGTGTGCAGATCAGACAGCGTGTGTGTGGCACCTAGCATGGGTGGGGTGAGTGCCTCCCCAGCAGGTGTGTGGGGTCACGGGGTGTCCACCCCGCCCTGTGGTGACGCCAGGCGGGGCGGGGCCTCGCCGTCCTCTTGAGCCGCTCCGCGAACCATGTAAACAATGAATGTTTTTGTGAGCGTTCTTTGTCGTGTTTTGGGGCGGCGGGAACACTCGCGTTACGGGAAGTGTGGTGCGTGGGGGGGTGCGGCGCCCCGGTCAGGGCAACGCTCCTCGGGGCAGGGGTCGCGGCCAGCCGCGTGGTGGAGGGCGCCGCCCCCCGACACGCTCCTTGTTTATTGTTATTCAGCTCGGCTCTGGAACCTGAGTGGCGTGTTTGTGTGTTGTCGCGGGTGATTGATGGGTGCGGGGCCGCTCCCACGCTCCTCCCACCACCTGTGCCGCCCCGCCCCGCCCCGCGTCTTACGGCACTGACGGAGGCGGCCCCGCCGGCCAGTGCACCACGGCTTATGAAACGTGAGCGACTTGCCGCCGCGGGTCGGGGCTGGGAGGTGGGGGGTGATGACAGGGCCAATAGGCCTCCCTCAGCCTGCCTTGTTGCCTTGTTCTCACGCTCTCATGTTCCGCGGCGCGCAGCGGGAGCCTCGGAGGCTGCTGCCCCCGGTGCCAACCCTGCCCCGCCCCGGCCTGGTTATAGCGGAGAAAAATGGGTTATGCCCCGCCCCGCGGTGCCCGTGACCCGCCGCGGCAAGTCTGGCCGATGAGCGACTGATGTTGAGTGTCGTGTGTTTGTCGTGTGTTTTCGTCACTAGGTGGACACGCCGTGACGGGCCGTGTCAGCGACGGTGCTGACGCCCTTGTCAGTGTCGGGACCAGAAACACTGGTCTGAGACGACCAGCTCCTCGTCACGTGGTGCGGGCAGCTTCGCCTGTCTTCACTTGTTACGCTGACGTTCAGCATTCCTCACAGTGTGGGGCGCCGCCAGGGCCAGGGCCAGGGCCAGGGCCAGCATGGGAACGCCAGTGACTTGTACCCGGCAGCGAACAAACAAGGTGCGGGCGAACCGTTCTCACGTATTGGCGTGCGAAGACAGCCAGCGTGAAAGATGGATGTCAACGGTGTCTTGTCACACCCGGCACTGGGGGCCATGATGGCACTCAGGGGAGGGAGAGGCGGGCATGGCGGGGCACTGCGGGTTATCCATGGGCAGAGGAGGTGGCATGCGAGGTGTGTAGAGGAGAGTGGGCCAGGGCATAGAAGGGGAGGCCAGCGGGGCAGTGGAGGAGGAAAGGCTTGCTGATATCTTGTTAATATCTTGAAGCTCTTGGTCTCGTCAGCGCGCGGCCGGCTGGGTGCTGTGTGTAGGCCTCCCTCCCCCGCCAGTGGTTCAGGTGGGCAGCGGCGCAAGGAAGGCTGAAGGAACAGAGGCACAGGTGGACAGGGGGATGAAAGACAGGTAAACAGACAACTTAAAGACAGCCTGAACACCTCCCCCCACACCCCCCACACCCCGTCCCCCCACGCTGGAAGTCTGTCAGGGGTGTTGGAGCCTGCAGCGAGATACTCAGTCACGCCTATCGAAGCCCCTCAGCACTCCGCCCCACCCCCGCCATGCCATGCCCCGTCCTGCCCCGTCCCCGTCCTAATCAGTTCCCCGATGGACATCCTCCCAGCAGGTGTTCATGCGGCGGGCAGGATGAGTCTTGGGGTAGGATGTGGTTAGGGGGGGGAGGAGGAGGAGGAGGAGGGGGAGGAAGAACAATTAATAGGGAGTAAAAGAGGAAGAAAAACAGAAAGGAGGGATGAAAAAGGGAGGGAGAAAGGAGGAAAAAAAAGATGATGATGATGATGATGATGAGGAGGAGGAGGAGGAGAGGAGGAGGAGGAGGAAGAAGAGGATAATATAAATAGAAGTAATAATAACAAAATGATGAAGATAATGAAAATAAGAAGAAGAAAGGAAGAGAGAGAGACGAAAATTGAGAAGGGTGAAGGGAAGAGAAGGGCAGGGCAGAGGGTAGGTGGGTAGGGTGGGCAGGTTGGGTGTAAGGTGAGGAGGCAAAGTTATGGCGCGGGAGTGTAAGGGAGAAAGGTGGGAGGGAGTAGAGTGGAGTGGAAGTGTAATGGGAGACAGGGAGTAATAAGGAGAGAGGGAGAAGGAGGAGGAGGAGGAGGAGGTGTTTGGAGTGGAAGAAGAGAGGAGTTAGGAGGGAAGAAACAATGAGAACGGAAACGAAAGAGAAGAAAATAGGAAAAGGTTGGGTGTGTAAGAGGAGGAGGAGGAGGAGGAGGAGGAGGAAGACAAGAGGAAGAGAAAGGAGTGAAGAAGTAGAGGAGGGAGAGAAAAAGAGAAATTAGACAGCAAGAAAAAGCTGAGTGGGTAACAGGTGAGAGGAAGAGGAGGAGGAGGTGGAAAGGGAGGGAAGGGAAGGGAAAGAAAGGAAGGAAGGAGGGAAGAGAAAGGAAGGAAGGGAAGGGATGGGAATGAAATGGAGAATAGGGGAGGGAGATATACAATGTAGAATGAGAGAGAGAGAGAGAGAGTGGGGTGGGAGGGGAGATGAGAGATGAGTGTGTAGGGGGAAGGGAAGGGGGAGATGAGTGAGTGAATGAGGGCTTGTAGCTGGCGGGGAGAGGAGGAGGGGGAGGGGGAGGGGGAGGAGAGTGAAATATGGGTGAAAGTGGGGAGTGGAACCGACTTAGTGACTCACGGATGGATGGGGGATGGGGAGGGGGTGGGGAAGTGGGGTGAAGGGGGGCGGGGGGGTGGGGAGACACGCGGCCTTGTGAAACTGCCCCACGCCCACTCTACTCCACGCCCGCCCGCCCTCCCCCCACGCCTCATGCACCCCCTCCCTCCCTTCCCATCACCCCCACCCCCACTCCCCTCCCCTTACGACCTCCCCTCCCCCTTCATATGCCCCCCACCATGTCCATCTCTCACCCCCCTCCAGCCCCCTCCATCCTTTTTTGCACACCACGTCACCCCACCCATTCCCCCCTTTTCCCCTTTCCTAAGCACCCCATCCCACCCCTCTCACCTCCGCCTCTTCTATGCACCCAATCTTACTCCTCTCAGCTCCCCTCTCCCCCTTCCTTTGCACCCCATCCCACCCCACTCATTTCACTCACCCCATCCCTCCCCTCTCATTCCTCTCCCCCGCACCGCTCATCCATAATAGGACGCCCCGTGCCCCTCCCTCCCTTCGACGGATCACGGAGACTATGATGTACCCAGGGCGGGGCGGGGCGGGGCGAAGCCACTAATGTGTTTCTCTTTCTTTATCTCTATCTATCCATTATCTACCTATATTTTTTTTTCTCCGTTAAACACACACACACACACACACACACACACACACACACACACACACACACACACACACACACACACACACACTGTCTGTCTGTCTGTCTGTCTGCCTTCCGCGCGCCCTAAACAAGTTAGTCAGGATGAGATGAAATTGAAATGTCGCTTGCAATTTATTTAGGGAGAGAGAGAGAGAGAGAGAGAGGTGATAAAGTGCTGGTCACCTTTCTGTTCTTCCTCCTCTTCCTCATCTCCTACATTTCTTTTTCATCTTCATACAACTTATTTTTCTTCCTTTCTTCATATATTTTCTCTTCTTTGTCTTCTTATTAATGTTTTTCTTATCTTTTCTTATATATTTTCTCTTCATTTTCTTCTTTTTAATGTTTTTCTTCACTTTTCTTCAATATTTCCTCTTCATTGTCTTCTTTTTAATGTTTTTCTTCCCTTTTCTTCAATATTTCCTCTTCATTTTCTTCTTTTTAATGTTTTTCTTCCCTTTTCTTATCTATTTCCTTTTAATTTTCTTCTTTTTATGTTTTTCTTCCCTTTTTCTTATATATTTCCTTTTGATTTTCTTCTTTATAATGTTTTTCTTCTCTTTTCTTATATATTTTCTCTTCATTTTAATGTTTTTCTTCTCTTTTCTTATATATTTCCTCTCCATTGTCTTCTTTGATATGTTTTTCTTCACTTTTCTTCAATATTTCCTCTTAATTTTCTTCTTTATAACACTCGTTTTTCTTCACCTATTCTTTTTTTCTTCTTTGTCTTACTTGTTTTCCTCCCTGACCTTTTCTTCTTTTTCTTCTTTTTTTTTTATCTTAATATTACTTGTTCTCTCTTTCTCGCCTTTGTCTTTCTTCACTTTTCTTCTTTTTCTCCTTCATCTTTATACCATATTTTCTTCTCCCTCAACTTTTCTTCTCTTTTTTCTTCATTATTGTATCGCTTGTTCTTCCTCCTCCTCCTCCTCCTCCTCCTCTTCCTCTTTTTTCTTCCTCATCGTCTCTGTATTACCTGTTCTCTTTCTTCATGTCTTCTTGTCCTTCTTTCTCCTTTCTCCTTCTTTTCATCTTTCCTTCTTCTTTTCCTCCCCTTCCCTCTCTTCCCTTCTTTCCGTTCCCTTCTTTCCCCTTCTTTCATTTGTTCTTTCTTTCCTCTCTTCCCTTCTCTTTTTCCTCTAAATTTTTTTTTCTTCCTCTTCTTCTTTCCTTCCTTCCTTTCTCCTTTCTTTTATGTGTTTTGTTTTGTTTCCTTTATCTCCATTTGTTTCGTTCTTCCTCCCTCGCTTTTCTTTCCCTCCTTCTCTTTTTGCAATTCATTTTATTTTTCATCTTCTTTTTATCGTCATTTTCCTCCCTCGCCTTTTCTTTCCTTCCATCTCTTTTTGCAATTCATTTTATTTTTCATCTTTTTTTCCCGTCATTTTCCTCCCTCATTTTCCTCCTCGTCTTCTTCAATCCGTAAATACCTTTCTTATTTTCCTCTCTCCCCTTTTCTTTCCCTCCCTGTCTTTTTCTTCATTTTATTTTAATTTTTTTCTTTCCCGTCATTTTCCTCCCTCATTTTCCTCCTCCTTGTCTTCTTGAATCCGTAAATACCTTTCTTATTTTCCTCTCTCCCCTTTTCTTTCCCTTCCTTTCTTTTTCTTCTTCATTTTATTCTCATTTTTTTCTTTCCCGTCATTTTCCTCCTCGTCTTCAATCCGTTAATAGCTTTCTTATTTTCCTCTCTCCCCTTTTCTTTCCGTCACCGTCTTTTTCTTCTTCATTTTATTTTCATTTTTTCTTTCCCGTCATTTGCCTGCCTCATTTTCCTCCTCGTTGTCTTCTTGAATTCGTTAATAGCTTTCTTTCTTATTTTCCTCTCTCTCCCCTTTTCTTTCCCTCTTCCTTTCTTTTTCTTCTTCATTTTGTTCTCATTTTTTCTTTCCCGTCATTTTCCTCCCTCATTTTCCTCCTCGTCTTCTTCAATCCGTTAATAGCTTTCTCATTTTCCTCTCTCCCCTTTTCTTTTCGTCACCGTGTTTTTCTTCTTCATTTTGTTCTCATTTTTTCTTTCCCGTCATTTTCCTCCCTCATTTTCCTCCTCGTCTTCAATCCGTTAATAGCTTTCTCATTTTCCTCTCTCCCCTTTTCTTTCCGTCACCGTCTTTTTCTTCTTCATTTTATTCTCATTTTTTCTTTCCCGTCATTTTCCTCCCTCATTTTCCTCCTCGTCTTCAATCCTTAATAGCTTTCACTCCCCTCGTCACCTCCCAGTTCCTCGCTCCTCTCCCATTCTATCTGCGCACTTAGATATATATAGACAGGCGCCTATTATTTATTTCTTCATTTCCTGTCCCTTTGTTGACCCGAATTGATGTGCAACCAGTCGCTGTTTGTCTTACTCCTCCGTGTGTTGTTATGCGTGTGTGTGCGTGTGTTCGTGTGTTGCCTCACCTGTACTGCCTTGTTGCCTGAGACCTGCACATCACATCACTCTGCGGAGGTCAGCAGGAGAGAGTGGAGGAAGAGGAGCTGGATGCCTTCCCTCCTCCTCCTCCTCCTCCTCCTCCTCTTCTCTGCGGCTTGGGGAGGAGGGGAAGAAGGGAGTGTTGAGAGCCGGTCTGAGGGGCATGGTTAGGGCAAGTAAGAGGGGCGGGGGGTAAGGGGTGAGGGGGAGGGGGTAATTAAGGAGGTGGGGGGGTGTAGGACCGGGCTGACAGGTGTGTGAGAGAAGGGCAGGTGAGGTAGGGAGAGGGAAGGAGGGGAGGGGGCGGAAAGGGGTGTCAGAGAGAGAGAGAGAGAGAGAGAGAGAGAGAGAGAGAGAGAGTTAGGGGGTTGAGGGGGACAAGTTTCTCTCACAACCACGTAAGTTATTTCAGTTAATTTCTAAATATTCACAATCTTGAATGATATAATTTGATGCTGAGCGAAGAACTCCACACAATTCACATCTTTCCGTCTGTTTCTTTATCTTTTCGTCGTAAGAGTGACATTTTATTACGTGTTTTTTCGATAGGGACGGTATAGAACATCACTTGAGGCTATATCGTCTTTTTATCTCAAAGGTGAAAGTGTTATTTTACGATCTTGTGTTCTTTTGTTGAAATCGCGTTCCCTTCACTAAGGCATTTGACCACAGATGTTGCGCCGACTAAACGAAACTTTCCCTCCACTAGAAAGACGAAGAGTGCGGGGTGATCTGATAGAAGTATTCAAATGGGTCAAGGGTTACAACAAAGGCGATATAAGGAAAGTACTGAGAATTAGCCAGCAGGATAGAACACGCAGTAATGGATTTAAATTAGAAAAGTATAGATTTAGGAGAGATATAGGCAAGCATTGGTTTAGTAATAGGGTGGTGGGGGAATGGAATGTTCTTATGTTCTTATGTTTAAATGTCTTCCATACTTCCTTTACATCCGGAGAATTTTTTCCCATGAGACATCTTCTATACCGTGAACCTTCAAAAGCACTCATGCAGACCCTATTAATCTCCTTTTCGGCCTCTGGAAATAGATGACGTGAGTGTTGCAAGTGTCTGAGAATGCGGCTTCAGTTCAGCGTTCCAAAATTATCGTACACACCGTATTGCATTTTCGTAGTTTCCGACTGATATCTAAAGCAAAAACAAACAAAGAAACATCAATGAATAACAGTTTCAACGCTAACTTTAATACTCTCTCGTTATCTGTGTAGGTACGAGAGTTTGAGGCTTAAAAAGTATAAATACAATGTGGTGAATACGATAATCTGGGAACGCGGCTTCAGTGCCCTTTCTTCCTATCCACACACAAATATATATTACATCACCTCGGAACTCGTGATTGACTGGCTCCACGGCTGTCGTCACTCTCACCTGTCTCTGTATTGCTTATTGATTGCTCGTCTGTCACCTGTGCTTTACGACCGCGTCTGTAATTGCTGCTTTGTTACTGGTCTTTGTGTTTGATGGTTTATTAATCGCTTGTCTCTTGCTTAACTTACACGGCCCCGACACCCAATTAGTCTGTGTGTGTGTGTGTGTGTGTGTGTGTGTGTGTGTGTGTGTGTGTGTGTGTGTGTTATTCCTTCCTTCCTTTTTTCCTGACTGGTTTCTTCTTTCCTTCCTTATTTTCCTCTTTCTTGTTTTCTATATATTTTTTCTCTCCTTCCTTCCTTCCTTCCTTCCTTCCTTCAAACCTACCTGCTTTCCTTCCTTTCCACCTACATTCCTTCCTTCCCTCCTTCCTTCCTTCCTACAAACCTACCTGCCTTCCTTCCTTCCTTCCCTCCTTCCTTCCTTCCTTCAAACCTACCTGCTTTTCTTCCTTTCAACCTACCTTCCTTCCCTCCTTCCTCCCTTCCAGTGTGTGTGTGTGTGTGTGTGATCTCCATCTCGCATATCTCGTCTCCAATGCCCCAGAAAATTTGACCTTTTATCAATTAATGTCTCTTTATCGCCTTTCACCAATACTTTCTCTTTTCCCTTTTTTTACTGTATTTGGTATGTGGTTATTTTGTTCGTGATTTGCAGATTTTCTTGTTATTTCTTTTTATGTTCAGGAAGTGTTATTGTATTCAGGTTCTCATAATCGTTTTGAATCAACGCTTTTTGCTATTAACTTTTTGCGTAACTTGTATTTTGTTTTCTATTAACTTTTTGCGTAACTTGTATTTTGTTTTTTATTAACTTTTTGCGTAACTTGTATTTTGTTTTCTATTAACTTTTTGCGTAACTTGTATTTTGTTTTCTATTAACTTTTTGCGTAACTTGTATTTTGTTTTCTATTAACTTTTTGCGTAACTTGTATTTTGTTTTCTATTAACTTTTTGCGTAACTTGTATTTTGTTTTCTATTAACTTTTTGCGTAACTTGTATTTTGTCAATTTATCACTTGCGTTCTTTTTTGGATTCATCAACTTTTTTGCATAACTCGTGTATATTTTGTTTACTTATCACGTTCAATCATCACTTTCCTCTGTTATCTTTTTTTTACTTGACGTGTATTTGCTCACTCGCCATCACGGAGAACCATTAAGTTTCCCTCTATTAACTTTAACCCATTTTGGCATAACCTGTATTTTCTTTTCCATTTATCTTGTTGTCAATATTATCTTTCATTAATCTTGTCAATATTTTTTTATCTTTGCATAACTTGTATTTGTTTATATTTTGTCTATCTTTCTTCTTCATAACGAGTATTTGTTTATTTATTATTACATAGATTCAAAACTCGTACCCGTTAAGTATTTGTATAACGAGTATTTTTCATTTATTATTACAGAGCAGCAAAACTCGTACCCGTTAAGTATTTGTATAACGAGTATTTTTCTTTTATTATTACAGAGAATCAAAACTTGTACCCGTTAAGTACTTGTATAATTGACCTCTTTTCATTATTTTTATAGGAGCAGCGAGTAGCGGGCTTTTTATTATTTCCTATTTTTGTGCCCTTGAGCTGTCTCCTTTGTTCTAAAAAAAAAAAAAAAATCAAAACTTGTACCTATTAAAAACATTCGATAACATTAACGATTATTTCTTCACTTACCCAAAATCTGCACTGGACTTCTTTATCGTGCCTAATAAATAACATAACGCAACTTCATTTCCATTCACTTTTATTTTGCACCGCCTCATTATCGCCTTCCATCTCATTAACATCTCATTATCGCCGAGGAATCATCACTACCACCTTCGCCGTTGACTTTCACAGCCGGCACTTCGTTAATTCCCTTACAATCTCTGCATATATTTGATGATCGTGAGCAATAGATACTCCTTTCCACTTCTGACCTCACCTTTCCTTTTTTGTGTCACCCCTCGTCTTGTTTATGGCTCCTGTTTATAGTGTGACCCTTCCTTCCCTCGCTCCCTCGCTGTGTATCGCTTGTTTGTTGTGTGACCCTTCCTTCCCTCGCTCCCTCTCTCCCTCTCTTCACCTTACCTTTTCTCGTGTCATTTCTTGTCTTGGTGTTTATCGCTTCTGTGTGTCGTCTCGTCTGGCTCTTCCTTTCCTCTCGTTGGAGTTCGCCCGTTCCGTTTTGCTGTGGGAGGTTGTGTTGTGCTGTTCTTCTTGTTCTGTGTTGCTGTGAAGTTGTAATGAGTTCGCTGTGGTTCTCCTCCTCCTCCTTCTCTTCCTACTTCTTGTCTATCTCCTTTTCCTCCTCCTCTTCCTCCGTCTCTAATCATTGTCCTGTTATCCCTTTATCCTTCTACCATTAGCTACTCTTGTGTTTCCATCTATATATTCTCTTGTTTATATATGTGCTTGTATCTATTTTCCTTCCTTTATTGTTCACTACTTTGTGTTCTTCATCTTCTGCCGCCTCGTCCACTCCCTCAGCCGTCTCCGTCTACTCTTGCGTTTCCATCTATATATTCTCTTGTTTATATATGTGCTTGTATCTATTTTCCTTCCTTTATTGCTCACTACTTTGTATTCTTCATCTTCTGCTGCCTCGTCCACTCCCTCAGCCGTCTCCGTGGCCTTGGGTTTGGGCTGTCACGCTCCCGTCCGCCACAGGGCTCGCCGCCGTTGTCCATCTGTTTGGGTGTGTCGAGTTGATGCGCGCCAATCAAGGTCTCCGTGTTTGTTATCTGTTTGTCTTCAGTCGGTTCTTCAAGGTTATGAGTCACTGTTTTTTCTTCCTTGTCCTTACTGTGTCCTTTCCACGAGCTGGTTTTATTTTTCTCTTTTTATTCTTTGGTTCTCATTTTCGTTTATCAGTCGTTTTTATTTATAGTTATGTGACGGAGATGTGCACCGCAGCCACGCGCAGCCATAGCCTATGCACCCACCTCTACCTTACCTTTTAGCCTCTTCCTTCATTCATAATTCTTCGTGTTTCAATGTTTCCTTTTATTTATACATATTTTGGGTCTTTTTTGTTGTCTCTCACTCGGTTAATCCTCTTCACCTTATCTCTTTTCGTACGCATATTCGTTCTCCTTCCCCTCTTGGTCGCATCCGTCACCAAGTCGTTATCTGTGTCTCCCTCCTGTCAGTGCTCGCCCTCCGTGTTTCAGTCGGTGTTCTCGCCACTTGACTATTGATCGGCGGGCAGGGCGGCGGTCCATCTGCGGGCAGCCTCCAGCGTGGACGTTATAAAGTGCGGCGGCTTAATGGCTTCACTTTTGTCATGAGTCGCCAATCAATAATCACCTTTTGTCGCCCCGAGTCAGTGCGACTTTTTTATCCTGGCTGGAGTGGGGAGCGAGGGCGAGTGTGGCTGAGGGAGCGAGGGCGTGCGGCGGTGATGAGCCATTGTGAGCCTGGCGGGGTGAGGGGGGGCGGGGCACACCTGACGCCCCTGAGCACACCCTCGCTGCCCGTCACCCTCGCCCTCGCCCAGCTGCCCCGAGCCGTCTTGACGTCTCCCAGTCAGCTGTATCTACGATCATGTGTTACCACGTGTTGGGGAGCTGGGGGGGCGTCCCCTGCGTGATACCCGTGCCGTCAGCCGCCCCGCTACTGCTGTCGGGCTCCTGGACGGGCTGGCGCAGGCACGCGTCCCCGCCAGCCTGGGAACACCTGTCCGGCGAGGCGACCCTCGCCAGGACACATGCCGGCCGTCACCTGGCCACCCCAGCTGTGTGTGTGTGTGTGTGTGTGTGTGTGTGTGTGTGAGAGAGAGAGAGAGAGAGAGAGAGAGAGAGAGATCTGCATTGCTTCCGTGGGAGCAGAAGACAAGTGGGCCTGAGGGAGTCTCTCTCCCCCCCCTCCCCTGCTGATGCTATGCATTCCTTCCGTCGTGCTCGGCGGGAAAGCTTCGTGTAGCGTCGAGGTGTGATTACAGCATCAATGTAATGCAATGCTGCTTCTGCTGCTGGGACGCTCTCGCCCACAGTGTTCCCAGAGGCTCCCAGCGTGGCCCGGGGGCGCTCCCGTACCGCTGGAGGCCCGGCAAGCACTGCCCCGCAGGTCCCTGAGGCTGCCAGCAGCGGCCTGTCCTCAGCCTGACCCTCCTCCTCAGTAGCAGAATCTCGACCGCGGCCAAGCGGGAGAGGCCTCAGCGTGTGTACAAAGCAACGGTGGCGCCGCTGCCCGAGCCGCTGGCCACAATCCCTCAGCCGGCGCGGATGTGACCCCGAGCCCGAGGAGCTGCTGCTGCTGCTGCCTCCGCGGCAGCCTTGGCCTCGCCTGTATCGTTGCCCACATCGGCCCTGCAAGAACTCGCCGGCGCGCCAGTACCAAGCAAGGCGCACTTATCGGCAGGAAGGCGGCCGCGCGGCCACAGGTCCCGCTCGCCGCGGAGGTTCCTGCCCGCAAAAACTCGCCCGGCCGTAACAGATAGCGCGGCGAAAGGTCGTTGTCTGCAAGAACCAGCGATCACCGCATGTTTAGGAGACAGCCCAGACACCTTGCCCTTATTAGTTTTACGGCGGCGGCAAGTTTCCTCAAGTGTGTGAGAAACCAGCACCGAGACCCGTCTCAGCCGCCTGACCGAGCCGGAATGGGGGTGGCACCCCCTGCCTGGCGCGGCGCCCCCAGCCCCCGACGTGGTGGTTGTGGTGAGGCCTATCTGGTGCTGCCACACGACCCGCCAATAAGGCGAGGAATGTGATCTCATCGGTGCTGGTGTGTGGCTGTCCGAGAGTCATTACTTCTTGCTCAGGCAGCCGCGAGGCGTCCCCCCCAACCCTGCCGCGGCCTGGGGGGGGGGGGGGGTAGTGCCTGAAGCGATCACCGGAGAATGGTCACTTGACAGAAGAGGGGAGAGGGGGGGGAAGGAGGAGGTGGACAAAACGTGTGACAGTGTGTGTGTGTGTGTGTGTGTGTGTGTGTGTGTGTGTGTGTGTCACTCAGGTGTTGAGGCAGGCGTGGGAGGGAGCGGCGCTGGGGTGTGAGGGCGTCAGGATGGGGGGGAAAGGGGGCGGCACGCAGCATCAGTGTGGAAGAGGAGGAGGAGGAGGCGCGGGGTGTGTGGCTCCCACCGCCGCGCGCTGTGGGAACGGAAGTCACCTCGGGATCACCTGGTGATTGGCTGGCGGCAAAAACCGAGGATTGGCTCCTGGAGACGGTTACCAAGGAGCTGATTGGCGCCTCGCAGGGAAGACTGACGCGTTCACTGGGGGGCGGGGGGCGGCGAGGCTGTGGAGGGGAGTGACTTATCGTGCACATCGAGCTAGGGCGGCGGGGGCGGCCCATCACACGCCTATTAGAGGCTCGTCACTAATGGAGCAGAGACCGAGGCGGCGCTGTGGGAATGTGGCAGAACCGGCTGTGGTGCTCTCTCTCTCTCTCTCTCTCTCTCTCTCTCTCTCTCTCTCTCTCTATCTATCTATCTATCTATCTATCTATCTATGTCTATCTGTATCTGTCTTTAACACACACACACACACACACACACACACACACACACACACACACACACACACACACACACAATCAGCAAGAGTCAGGAGTCAGCACAGAGTCGGCTGCTGAGTCTGTCCTGAGGCATCATGAGAGAGAGAGAGAGAGAGAGAGAGAGAGAGAGAGAGAGAGAGAGAGAGAGAGAGAGAGCGTTTATTAAGCACGTCGTAAATATTTCTGGTTTTGTTTGGGAGGCTTTTCGTTTTCATTCTTTACAGCCATGTCATTGCTGTTTATCTCGTCGTTGTTTATGTCGTTTTTTTATTGTTGTCTGGTCGTTGATTGGCTACCGCGGGTCATTGGCTTCCTTGCTTTTCTTCTTCTTCTTCTTCCTTTAATTGATGTGTCTGCTTTATCGCCTCTTCGTCTTCTGCATCAATTTATCACCTCAATTTATTTTATCTTCTTTTTTTTTATAGTATATGCCATTGATGTCTTCCTTTCTTTATCTAACTATCTTACTTCTATTCTTCATACTCCCTTCATTTTCCTTTCCTTTCTTTTTTCCTTCAATATATCTCTCCCTTTTGTATTTTCCAGCTTGTCCTATTCCTGTATTTTCCTCCTTTTATCGATGTCCTTTTTCATATACCTAACGTACCATTATTTTCCTATCTCTGTCTCTGTCCCTCGCTGCCTCTTCTCTTTTCCTCCTCTATCTTTTTTCCTTCCCTCCCTGAGCTTTTATCTTGTCTATTCTCCTCCTCGACTTTCTCCTCTTCATTATTCGCTTTTTTTCTTTACATTATTATACCACAACTTTTTCTCTATAGCTGTGAATTATCTCCTATCTCATTCCCGTCTTGAATATTTTTCCTTCTCTCTCTATACACTTAACCTTATTTATTCCCTCTGACCCCTTCCTGCACCCATCAATAGCTTACATCGCTTACTTAATCTCTTTCTTGTCTATATCCTTCTCTTCCTTTCCTTTACTAACCTTATTTTCTCTCCTTGTCTATTTCCTTCTATTCCTTTCCTTTACGTATCATATTTTCTTCCCTGTAACTCATTTCGTATCTCATTTCCATCTTCAGTATATTTCCTTCAGTCTCCTTCCTCAACCTTCCATCGCTTTCTAATTCCTTTCTTGTCTATTTCCTTCTCTTTCTTTCCTTTACTTACCTTATTTTCTCTCTTTCTTGTCTATTTCCTTCTATTCCTTTCCTTTACGTATCATATTTTCTTCCCAATAACTATTTCGTATCTCATTTCCATCTTTAATATTTTTCCTACAGTCTCCTTCCTCAACCTTCCATCGCTTTCTAATTCCTTTCTTGTCTATATCCTTCTCTTCCTCTCCTTTACTTACCATATTGTCTTCCCTGTAACTCATTTCGCATCTCATTCCCATCTTCAATATATTTCCTTCAGTCTCCTTACTCAACCTTCCATCGCTAACTTATTCCTTCCTTGACACTATCCTTCTCTCCCTTTCCTTTACTTACCATATTTTCTTCCCTGTGCCTCTTGATCACTCTCCTCGTTCATCGTTTACCTGCCAGACAATCACTTTCAGACAGGTATCCCAATTTCCAGGTGTCTTTTTGCACTGTTCAATTCATTTTCTTCTCTGAGACATCTTTTAATCTCAACATACATCTGCTAGGTATCCATTTAGAGCCAGGTACCTTCATTCACAAGTGTCTGTTTGTACTATATTGTCCATTATCTTCAGTGAGCCTTCTTTCATCGTCATCTCACACCTGCTGGACATCCACTGACAGCCAGGTATCTCCATTCACAGGTGTCTTTATGCATTATGTAACCTATTTTTTTCTCCTCTATCCTTTAACACCTCTAGGCATCCGCGGACAGCCTGGTATCCTCATTCACTTGTATCTTTTTGTACTTTATATCTCACTTTCCTCCCTGTATCCTCTCACCCTCAGCACACACAGGTATTCACTCACAGGTGTCTATATGCATTATGTAACCTATTTTTTTCTCCTCTATCCTTTAACACCTCTAGGCATCCGCGGACAGCCTGGTATCCTCATTCACTTGTATCTTTTTGCACTTTATATCTCACTTTCCTCCCTGTGTCCTCTCACCCTCAGCACACACAGGTATTCTCTCATTCAGGTGTTGGGTTCAGTAGTTTACGACACGCACACGCACCTCGCTGATGGCCTTCCCCTGCGCGCTGATCACTTGCGGATAGTGCTCACGTACCGGTCGTGTGTGTTGGCAGTAAGGGCGTGCACTGGGGCCTGATAAAGTGCCGGGGGCTGTTTGACACTTGCATCTCACCTTGAAGGGCTCTCGGTTACGCGTATGCTGGTATATATCGTCAAGTGGAGGATTGGTTTACCGAGACCCAGGTGGAGAGGTAGCGAATCCCCCTGCCTAGTCTTGCAAGGGTGTGGAGAAGGAATTGGACTCCGTTGTGATTGGGATTGGGCTGTTCATTCTTACAAGGCGAAAGAATGAGAGTGGAGGATTGGTTTACCGAGACCCAGGTGGAAAGAGTATCGAATCCCCCTGCCTAGTCTTGCAAGGGTGTGGAGAAGGAATTGGACTCCGTTGTGATTGGGATCGGGCTGTTCATTCTTACAAGGCGAAAGAATGAGAGTGGAGGATTGCTTTACCGAGACCCAGGTGGAAAGAGTATTGGATCCCCCTGCCTAGTCTTGCAAAGGTGTGAAGGAATTGGACTCCGTTGTGATTGGCATTGGGTGTTCATTCTTACAAGGCGAAAGAATGAGAGTGGAGGATTGGGTTACCGAGACCCAGGTGGAAAGGTATCGGAACCCCCTGCTTAGTCTTGCAAGGGTGTGGAAAAGGAATTGGACTCCGTTGTGTTGGTATTGGGCTGTTCATTCTTACAAGGCGAAAGAATGAGAGTGGAGGATTGCTTTACCGAGACCCAGGTGGAAGGGTTTGTGTGTTGTAAGTCGCGTTGTTCCACTTACAAGCTCAGGTTTAGGATGTTAGACTCCATGTAATTATATTGAATGCTAATACAAACACTACTTCTTACAATGTTAACTAGAAACTGACCTCTCTGTTGGCCTCTCATATCTACTTTCTTAATAGGAGCAGTGATTAGTGGGCCTTTTTTTATTATTTTTTGTTTCTTGCCCCTAAGCTGCTTCACTTTCTCTAACATAAAAAAAATACTGCAAATTTATGCAAGTCAGCGAGGAGTGTATGAGAGGAGATTATCACCTTAATTAAACTATGATAAACGATGAGCGGTGGACTGAGGTATAAGCAGCGTTTCTGACACATAAATATAAAAAAAAAACATTGATACTTTACGGTTTCAACACTAGATATCCTTGTCGGTGTGGCTAAGATAGTTTTGTGCCCTGGAAACATGAATACAATGCTCTGAGTACGATAATTAAGTCGAAGTGTCGATATTTCAAGGGAGATCATAAGGCATGCAGGTGTGTGTCACTTCTCAGGTATGCTCGCCCAGACATCATTATTGTTATGCTTCTTGCCTTAGAAATGACGCAGCCGGGAAGGAGAGAATGTCACCGTCGGAGCAATGGAAGGTTTGGTCATCATAAGATACACACACACATAGGTCGGTATTTTAAGACGCTCGCTCCTAACATCAGCTATTTCTAAAGGTCAAAGAGGGGGTCAGTCGGGTTCTAATGAGTGTTTCTTCAGGTTCACGGTACAGAGGAAGGGTCACACTACCACCAGGGTCATGAAACTACTCCTGGAAATGCCCACAACTCCTAGGAAAGCCTTGTCAAATAGGTGTTCTTGGGCAGCGAAATGTCTTGTAATACGACCCATAACCTCGTGCCTCAGAAATGTCGCAGATATGAATTATAATATTGCACCTTCGTAAACAAACCGCTTAAGTCATTATTTTCTACTTTACAGGAAATTAGAAAAGAATTGTCATTATCTCATTTGGCTTAAGATTTAGGCAGAAACGAAAAGGCTTATTCTAGAACACTCAAACCCTGAATGACGAAGGCGACTGTACAAAAATGTCAGTCGCATGTTGAAAAATTGATGTAGAGAAAAACCTGGAAATCGCTGGAAAATGACTTAGGCGGATATTTCATGAGGGTGACGATTTGTTTGTGTTGTTGGATTTGAAGGGTTTTGTTATGGGAAGGAAACACAACTAACCTTCAAGTGACATTCGCAAGACTCGTGCACACACTGAAGGTACACTCAGGTATTTTCAACGCTCGGTAGGTAGTGAGCGTGTGTGGCGAGGCGCGGGGTTGTGGCCAAGCCTTGGAGCGAGACGCAGCACATCTCATCTCAGCAGGTTGTCCTCCTTCACTTGTTCAGCAGGAGTGATGATGGGTTCGTGGGAGGCTTACGAGCGGTGGCGAGGCCCAATAAGACATTCCGTTGTGTGGGGGGGAGGGGAGGTGACACTACCTGACACACCACAGAGCATGTTGTGCATAGATGGAGTGTGTGTGTGAAGGTGTGCGTCGAGTACCGGCGGATCAAGCCCGACACACACACACACACACACACACACACACACACACACACGGCCTGTCAACAGTGGTACAGGTTAGTGCCCCCGTCACGCTGGCCTCCCCGCTCTGCCCGCCGTGGGTGTGCGGGGCTGCCTGGATGCACTGGTGGGGCAGGTTGCAGGCGGCCCGCGGGGCGTGTTGCCTCTTGCACGGGGGAGGCGGCGGGCGCCTCACCACGGCAGTGTGGGGGTGGGCGTGCCGTTGTGTAAACGGAGAGGGGTGCCTGGGTGAGGGCCTGTGCTGCCAGGGCAAGGGAGGGGCCGGGGGGTGAAGTGTATGAACCGTTTTGGAGTTTGTTGGTCCTGCCGGGGAGGCGCGGGAAGCAGGAAGACAGGCGAGGCAGGTCGTGCCGAGGGTAGCGGCGGCCCGTGGTTAAGGCGTCCCTGGCTTGCTGCCCCGTGCTGCAGGGGCTCAATTACGCCGCGCTCCTCGCCGCCCCGCGCTGAGGCGGCGGCATAAATATCCCGCAGTGCCTGATTACAGAGCCGGGCAGCCTGATGCCGGGTTACTCGCCGCAGCGTGTCATCACGGCGCTGGCCCGGCCCGGCTAGGCTTAGCGAGGCTCAGCCGCACCTTGGCCCGTCCCCCGCGGGGCCGGGCGTGATGGCACTGGGGGCAGGGGGCGGGGCGGGGGCTGGTCAGCGCCACACACGGGCCGGGCGGGGCGGCAATCGGCGTGTACATCACCGGCGGACAGACGCGTAATTTGCCGATGACGGCGATAGGCCGCGGCGGCGTGCACGTATAACTTCAGATCCACGACCTTCGTAAAATAATAATTTGCACGTCCTTGCCGGGCCGTAACTAACGCGGAGGACATAAAACTGTGGCAGAGGCGTCACGAACCTGCGTTATTTACAGCTGCCGTCACGAGCCGTGGGCTGCCGCTGGCGGCGACGGCGGCGGCGGCGGCGGCGGCGGGGGCTGCTGCCGATGGTGGGGTTTGTTGGCATGGCCACCAGGGCAACACCCAGCCATCAGTCAGCCGCGGGGCCCCGGCCTCCCGTGCACCGCCCCGCGTCACGACCCGGCCGCCGCCACTACCACCGGGGCGGGGTGGGGCTGCACCTGGGCCTGGGCTACCTCAGTGACCTCTTAAGTGCTGACCTCCCCCTCGTAACACACACACACACACACACACACACACACACACACACACACACACACACACACACACACACACACACACACACCACAGCTAGGTAAATATATACTCACTCCAATCTCTCGTAATTGAGTATCCCCGTCATGTACTTCCCACCTTGTGGACGTATATTCGTTAGCTATGTATTCATCCCCTTGGCTGCCTTGCCCTCAAGAAACTGTATGCTAATTATATCAATTATGATTATATTGTGGTGTCGTCCCGTATCATCCCGTATCGTGAGACATCCCATCCTGAGTACATACATGAATTTCGACACGGTACCGTGTCTTTTGTCGACTGCTTGTCGGGCTCTGTCCCACCCAAGTTTACATATATTATTATAAGAGCAAGTGATGACGAATGTGTGCATACAACTAGGACATCAACACTCACTTCTTGTGACGTGCTCCGCTTTGCATCGCTTTTTAGGTCCGCCTTGCTGCTGCCTTACACTGAGAGGCTTCACTTAGTTGCTCTGTGATGGTAAAGATTGGGTTCAGGATGGGATGTCTCACGACACGGGATGGCAGACGACACCACACATATTATTGTCATTGTTATCATCATCACACACACACACACACACACACACACACACACACACACACACACACACACACGCACTTCGTTCTGTGCAGCAGCACAGCGGTGCGGCGCGGCCTGGCCGGGCTATCTCCCCACATCGCGGCCCCGCGGCCCCTCCTCTTAGCGCCGCCTCTTAATTAGCCGCTGATATGAGCAGCCCACGTAGGCGTCCTCCGTGCTCTCAGGGCTGAGGGCCGCCCATCTGGCCACCCTTTGCTGCCCCCCTCGCCGCCGCCACCACCACCACCACCACATAACCTGCTTCAGTATAACCATCATCATTATCATAGCCATCATCATCATCATCATCATCATCATCATCTTGGTGCTGGCAGGCCTCAACAGGTGTATCTTCGTTGTTGTTTTCTGTTTGTTTGTTTGTTTGTTTTGATGTTAGTGATGCCGGAGTCGTGTCGGGGACCTGCTGGCATTGCTGCTGCCGCTGTGGTGCTGTTGGTGTTTGTTACGGGAGGTGGCAGTCGTGGGAATTGTTGTTGTTGCTTGTGTTGCCGCTGTTGTTGTGCTGTTGTTGTTTGTTATGAAAGGTGGTGGTGGTGGTGGTGGTGGTGGGACTTATTGGTTGTTGTTGTGCAAGTGCGCGGTTGTGATGGAGTTATTAAGTGGTGTCATGACGGTGGTGGAGATGTGGGCGTAGGATGATGTCTGGTGGTGGTGGTGGGGGTGGGGGGTGTAGGGTGATGGTGGGGAAGGGGTGTGGGGTGATATATGTGGTGGTGAGGATGGTGATGATGGGGGGTGTAAGGTGGTATCTGTGGCGGTGAGAGGGAGTTAAGTGTAAGGTGATGGGGGGAGGTGCCAGGGTGGTATCCGTGGTGGTGGGGGCGGTGTGGGTGTAGGGTGACGTGAGGGCTCTTGTGGCCGCTCCCTTCCCCGGCTGGGCGGCGGAAGGTAATCTGGGCAGCGATAGCGGCGGTGATCGCGGCGATAGCGGTGGTCGGAGCTGAAACGCGATATTGACTTGGCTGCCGAGTGGCCGCGTCACATAATATCGCGGGGAGGGATGGCGTATCATCTGTCCCCGGCCGCCCCTCCCCGGGGAGTATTGCATCTCAATTATTGGCGTGGGAACCTGTCGCGGCCAACTCGTTGACTTGAGGCGGCAAGAGGGCGGAGGCTGGGGGAGGGGGCGCCGCGGCGCCGCCATACGGGTGAGCACTCTCCTGCCCCTCCCGCCCTGCACCGACTCCACTGTTCTCACACTCACTGTATTTTCATGTCTGTGTATGTTGGGGCGTCCGTGGGGCGGGCTGGGACGGCAGGCTCAAGGCAGGGGTGGCCCGCCGCCAGGGAGGGAGGCGGAAATTTTCGGAGAGTGCATGCTGAGTACTTGTCTGTTCCCGCCTGCGCCAAATAAGAAACGTGAAGCCGTTCCAGCCGTCCATGGTCGCCGTGCTGGCCGTTGCGTCACCACTGGCGGGCACAATCTCGGGGCAATCAGGCTGATCCTGTGCAAGGGTTGTTCTGTTAAGCCAAAACGACGCTCAATGGAAGGTATGCCGCTCCATGCTGGCGCGGTGAGGGCCCGGGGCGGGCGGTGGCCGTGACCCGCCCGCCTGTAGTCGCGGCGCGGCGAGGGTCGTCAGGACGTGCAACACTCGGGGTTATTGGCGTGGTCATGTCGGGGTGGTCCCCACGGCCTGGCCGGGGCCCGCCTGGCGTCACGCGGGGCGGCGGGCATCATCTGCCTCTCAATAGAAAAGTCATCGATTTTCCTCCCTCCACTTGAGGCTCGAGCAGCGCCGTGCCCTGTGTGGCGGCGCACCCGTGCAGAACTCTGCCCGGGGGCTGCTGGCCGTGCTGTGAGGCCCATGCCCTCAGCACAGCCGCCACTCGGCACTCAGCACAGCACAACGCCGGGGCTTCCGGCTCCAGACCATCGGGGGGCAGGGGGGCGCCACCTGGACTCGTCCTCTGCGGGACGGGGTGGGAGGGAGGGAGGAGGGGGTGATTGCAGCAGCCGCGCAGCTGTGCTGCAAGTACTGGTTGACGGAAAGTTTGTAATCCTTTTCCCCTGGTCATCAAAGTGTGGCATTTAGCTATCTTTGTTTTGATTCAATATTTTAAGGACACGGAACCTGAATGACGGTGATTTTTTTTTTTTATTTTTTTATTATTATTATTATTATTATTATTATTATTATTTTTTTTTTTTTTTTTTTTTTTGTGTGTGTGTGTGTGTGTGTTAGGTGATAAGGACGTACACTGTCTCGCATCACTACAGCCGCCTCTCTCTCCCCCACAGGTGCACAGACGAATACGTCGGGGAGTACTGCCAGCACCTGAACCCGTGCCGGAACGGCCCCGGCCCCCGCTGCCAGAACGGCGGCACCTGCGAGGCCATCTTCTCGCTGTCCGGCCCCAACCCCAAGTTCAAATGTATCTGCCCCGTGGGGTACCAGGCCTCGCTGTGCGAGATCCCCGTGGCCAACGCCTGTGACTCCGACCCCTGCATGAACGGCGCCACCTGCCAGCTGCTCACCCTCGACACCTACCGCTGCCAGTGCCCCTCGGGCTTCCGCGGCGAGCAGTGCGAGAAGGTGGACCACTGCGCCTCCAAGCCGTGCCGCAACGGCGCCACCTGCCACTCCCCCCGCAACACCTTCAGCTGCACCTGCCCGCCGGGCTTCACCGGCAACACCTGCACCACCGATGTGGACGAGTGCCGCGACAAGCCTTGCCGCCGCGGCACCTGCAGCAACACCTTCGGCTCCTACACGTGAGTACTGCGTGTGTGTGTGTGTGTGTGTGTGTGTGTGTGTGTGTGTGTGTGTGTGTCATCGCCGTACACTGAGGAACTCCCCTGTGATGGCAGGGCCGTGTCCTGTGCCTGCCAGCAGGGGATGGGTTTTGCAGGCGGTGTTGACCTGGCACTGTGTGGTCAGCAGGAGTGTTGGTGGCGTGACGGGACACAGGTCAGCACCGCGCCCTGACTCACCACGCTGGCCGCTCCGCCCCTTGCCTCACCCTCTCCTCATGCTCCCCGCCCTTGCTGCCGAATACGCTTCACCCATCTCCGTCCCTTCCTCACCTTGCCCTTGCTCGCTCTTATACCCTCATTCTTTCCTCTCCCCTAATCTCCTTAGCTGCTCCTCTCTCTCGCCTCGCTCTTCTTCGCCTCTTCCCTTCTCACACCGCTGTATACCGTTCACATTACCTCGGCAAATAAGCCCCTCCCCCTGCCCCTTTGGCTGTATCTCATTGGCCAGTCCGCAAGTCAAGCCTCTCCGTTTTCTTTTCAATGGACTTTTCTCTTTAATAGTTTCTCTTCACTGTAGGAAGCGTGAGTCGGGAGCACGCAACACGCCATGCAATTACTGGCTCATTAGGCAAAGGGCATCAGTGTGTGTGTGTGTGTGTGTGTGTGTGTGTGTGTGTGTGTGTGTATAGCTTCCTCCCTTCCCTTCTTTTTGTTTTGCTCTCTCCCTTACTCCCCTTCCACTTCTCTCTTGCTTTCCTCCCCTCATCCCGACCCTTTCCTCCCTTCCGTCCTTTCCTCCCCTCTCACTCACTCTTTCCTCTCCCCTACCTCTCATCTCCCCACATCACAACTCCCCTCCCCTTCGCTCTTCACTCTGCTCCCCTTATTCCCTTCATTTCTCCCTTTCACCTATTCTCCCTCTCTTTTCCCTTCACTCTTTCCTCTCCCCTTCATTCTTTACCTTTCTCCTCTTCCATCTTGCTTCCTTTCTACTTTTATTTATATCTGTCTATCTTTACATATCTATTCATCTACCTACCTACCTGTATATCTATTTAACTCTACCTAATGACCTGCCTACCTGTCTTTGTGTATATGTCTTACTTATGGTGGCCTAACACAACACTACCTGATGACCTGCCTACCTGTCTTTGTCTATATGTCTTACTTATGGTGGCCTAACACAACACTACCTAATGACCTGCCTACCTGTCTTTGTCTATATGTCTTACTTATGGTGCCCTAACACAACACTACCTCGTCCCGTTCCAGGTGTAACTGTGATGTTGGGTACACAGGCGCCAATTGCGAGAGCCAGTATGTGCCCTGCGAGCCCTCCCCATGCCACAACGGCGGAACCTGCCGGGCGAGGGACGCCTTCTCCTACGACTGCCACTGCCGGTCTGGTAAGTACGAGGGAGTGAGGGAGGAGAGCACAAGATGAGGAGTGAGGGATGCAGGGGAGAGAGAGAAAGAGGAGGAGGAGGAGGAGAGAAGGAAGGAAGAGGGTAAGGAGAAAGAGAGGCAAGGGAAGAAGAGGAAGAGAAGGGAGGAAAACATAAGAAGAGGAGTGAGGGGTACAGGGCAGAGAGAGAAAGAGGAGGAGGAGGAGGAGGAGTGATGGAAGGAAGAGGGAGAGGAGGTGAAAGGGGGCGGGGTGAGAGAAGAAAGAGGAGCAAGGGAAGAAGAGGAAGGGAAGGGAGGAAAACGTAACAAGAGGAGTGAGGGGCACAGGGCAGAGAGAGGAAGAGGAGGAGGAGTAGTGAAGGAAGGAAGAGGGAGAGGGGAGAAAGGGAGGCAAGGGAAGGGAAGAGTGTGAAGAGAGGAAGGGAAGATACACACACACACACACACACACACAGAGCAATAGATCAATGGACTTTATTATCGGAAGAATTCTTGAGTGCAAAAAAAACAAAACCTCACATTTTTTTAAAGAGAAATGTGATATAATAGTTTCTCAAAAGGTGGGAGAGAACTCGACTCAGTCCTGTTAGAATACAGTTAGGTAAACACACACACACACACACACACACACACACACACACACACACACACACACACACACACACACACACTTTTTTCCACGCACGGAGCGAGGAAGACCAAAAATCACACGGGGTTGAACAAGACCAAGGACGCCTCATCACGGGGTCAAAAGCAATGTGCTCTTCACCATGTCTTCCTTCCGCTATTACCAGCCGTCCCTCCCCCTCCCCTTCCCCTCCCCCAACCCTTCCAACCCTCCCCTGCCCCTCCCCAACCCTTCCAACCCTCCCCTCCTTACTCGACCATCCTTTCCCTATGCCAGAAAAGAGAGGTTGAGTGTCTTTCAGCGTCGAGACAAGATACAATACCAGACAAGATACAATACCAGACAAGATACCATACCAGGACAAGATACAATACCAGGACAAGATACAATACCGGGACAAGATACAATACCAGGACAAGATACAATACCGGGACAAGATACAATACCAGGACAAGATACAATAGCAAGATAGAATTAATAAATAAATAAATAAATAGACAGCTGAAGACGAACCACTGCAAGTCATCGTGTTAAAAGATTAAAATAATTACACACGTTCTCATCGGCTTACTACTTTCCCCGTCACTGCCGCGCGGGGAGAGAGAGAGAGAGAGAGAGAGAGAGAGAGAGAGAGAATAATTTCCAAAAGATGAGAAAAAAAAAAGAATGGAAATAGAAGAAGAAAGGGGAAAAAGGAGTTGAAAAAGAAAGGAGAGAAGAAGGAAGAGGTAATTACAAGAGATGCATTAAGAGAGTAAGAAATAATATATGAGAGAGAGAGAAGCGGTCACTCGCGGAGGACTGGGTGAAAAGGGAAGGGAAGGGACGAGTGGCTCCCGCCGGGCTGACCTTTCCCTATGTTAAAGACGAGGAGAGTAAACACGCTCCTGCCTCAAAACGTGACCCGAGCCTCTTGTTCCTCTTCCGTCCGTCAAGCAGCCGTGTGTGTGGTGGGGGGGGGAGCAGAGAGAGAGCAGCGGCAGGAGGGCTGCGGTGGGCGGCGTGTGCCGGTCGGTGGGACGCGTGGCGGCGCCTCACCGCCACCTGGGAGGGTCGCGCGTCGCCCTCATCGCCGCGGCACAGTGCCTGGGGCTGCGAGGCGCCGTGGCACCGCGGTGTCAGGTCGGCGCGAGGCTGTACTGGTCGGCTCGGCGGCCCGTAGGGGCCCGGCGACCCCTGACCTTTGGCCAGCCTCCACGGCGTCACGACCTGCGCCAGGGGTCGGCCGGCGCGGGGTTTTTGTGGGGGGAAAGTGAGGCTGTATTGAATCTCGGCCATTGCTTGTAGCGGCGTCGGGACTAGTGGAGGGGGGTGGGGGGTGCCTTCCTGCCCGGGGCGGGGAGGCGGCCCCTGCGTGCCCTCCTTCACCCTCCCTCCTGCAGCCCCGTGACTCCACCGCTGTAAAAAGTCTCCCCTTCCTCCACCTGCCGCACCCCCCCCACACACACACCCGCCCCTCGCCGTGATTAGCCCGCCGGTGTTCCCGCGGCCTGACTGTCACCGCCTCGGCCTCCTTGTGACTGATGCCGGTGACTCTCTCTCTCTCTCTCTCTCTCTCTCTCTCTCTCTCTCTCTCTCTCTCTCTCTCTCTCTCTCTCTCTCTCTCTCTCTCTCTCTCTCTCTCTCTCTCTCTCTCTCTCTCTCTCTCTCTCTCTCTCTCTCACACACACACACACACACACACACACACACACACACACACCGGGGCTCGGGGCGGGGCGGGGCGGGGCGGGCAGCTGGGTCGGGGTGTGAGAGCGTTCCCACGAGCAGCTCCCCATCACCCTCAGAGGGGAGAGCAGCGCGCCTCTCCTCCCCTCTCCCCGCCTCTCCCCTCGAGGGTTGAGGCCCCTGCAACGACGCGCGCCCTGCTGTCCTGATGCTGCCCCTCCCCGCCTCGCTGAGCACCCCACACACCTGTCCCCCACACCTGTTACCACACTCTCACCCTCATCTCAACCGCAGCATCCCTCACACATGTTCCCATCGTCTCACCCTCGTTCCCCCAGCATCTCTCACACCTGTTTTCAGCTTCATCCCAGCACATCCTCTCACCCTCGTCCCTACTGGAGCACCCCTTACACCTGCTCTCACCCTCATCCCTGCCCCAGCATCCCTCACACTCTCCTCAGCCACATCCCGGCACATCCTCTCACCCTCGTCCCTACTGCATCATCCCTTACATCTGTTCTCACCCTCATCCCAGCCCCAGCATCCCTCACACTCTCCTCAGCCACATCCCAACACATCCTCTCACTCTTGCCCCTCTCCCCCAGCATCCCTATCAACACCTCCTCTCGCCTTCTTTCTAGACAAGGCTAAGAGTATATCCATGTTATACCCCGCCCCTCACCCCTCTTGGGCACTAAGGGGGGCGGGGCTGGACGTGAATGAGGCCTTGCAAGTCTTGAGTATCGTCACTATTACTATTACTAATCAGACTCTTGCTCCCCCCCGTGCAGGCTTCAAGGGTAGGAACTGCGAGATCAACATTGACGATTGCGAGAAACACATGTGTCAGAACGGAGCGACGTGCGTGGACGGCGTGAACACCTACACCTGCGCCTGCCCGCCCACCTTCACCGGCCCCTACTGCACCGAGGACGTGGATGAGTGTGCCGTGCGCCCCACCATATGCAAGGTGAGTCCCCCTTGCAGCCCCTGAATGGCCCTGTGCTCGGTATTATCAGACGCTTCCGCCTCACATCAGCTATTTCCAAAGGCCTTAGAGGAGATGAATCGGGTTCTAATTAGCGTTTTTCTCACGTTCATGGTACAGAAGAAGGGTCAACCTGCTACCAGGGTCATAAAACTACCCCTGGAAATGCCTAAAACTCCTACGAAAGTCTTTTTTTATTTTTTTTAACAACAAAGGAGACAGCTCAAGGGCACACAAAAAAAGGAAACAATAATAAAAAATAAAAAGCCCGCTACTCGCTGCTCCTACAAAAAAAAAAATCAAAAGAGGTGGCCGAAAGAGAGGTCAATTTCGGGAGGTACAGAAGAAGGGTCAACCTACTACCAGGGTCATAAAACTACCCCTGGAAATGCCTAAAACTCCTACGAAAGCCTTGTCAAATGTGTGCCTGGGCGCTGAAATGTTTTAAGAATACAGGCTTGTGTTCCGCCATAGGGCCACAGTAGTTTCGGCCCCACGACTACATACTCCCCTGTGCTCCTCTCAGACACTTGGCTCAGATACGAACTAGCCGAGAAAATGAAAAAGGCCTAAAGGAGTATATTATCTTGCAGGCAGGTCATTGGTAGAGCACAACAGGCCTGAGTCAGATAAAGCACTTAATATTAGAGTTTTTAGTGTTTCAAGTCTATTATATGCTGTCCAACTCCCTGATGCAAGAGTTAACCAGTATCTTCAACATAATATTAAGAGTTTTTAAGTGTTTCAAGTCTTATATGCTGTCCAACTCCCTGATGCAAGAGTTAACCAGTATCTTCAGCATAATTAATTAGAGTTTTTAAGTGTTTCAAGTCTTTTATATGCTGTCCAACTCCCTGATGCAAGAGTTAACCAGTATCTTCAGCATAATTAATTAGAGTTTTTAAGTGTTTCAAGTCTTTTATATGCTGTCCAACTCCCTGATGCAAGAGTTAACCAGTATCTTCAGCATAATTAATTAGAGTTTTTAAGTGTTTCAAGTCTTTTATATGCTGTCCAACTCCCTGATGCAAGAGTTAACCAGTATCTTCAAAATAATATTAGAGTTTTTAAGTGTTTCAAGTCTTTTATATGCTGTCCAACTCCCTGATGCAAGAGTTAACCAGTATCTTCATTCTCTCATCCATTTCACTGGTAAACTTCAAAACAACCTTCTTATATAGTTCCTCTCCTTCCCACAGCTTAAACTCTTTCAAAAGGGGAGTCTTAAAACACTTCAAAAACTAAATTTGATCAGGTCATTTTCCTTCTTCCTGTCTTTATTTATTTATTTATTTTTTTAGGGGGGAGTGTTGCATTTTTTTTCACTATAGTATTAATGGTATCACTGTAAACTAGGCTTTATAATTGTAAGAATTTCACCCCTTGTACGAAACCGGGCCACACCCTAACCCTTGCTGCCGTGTCTCCTTGCAGAACGGCGCCACCTGCACGAACACCGTCGGCGGCTTCTCGTGCATCTGCGTCAACGGCTGGACGGGCGAGGTCTGCTCCGAGAACATCGACGACTGCACCGGGGCGGCCTGCTTCAACGGAGCCACCTGCATCGACCGCGTGGGCTCCTACCTGTGCCAGTGTACCCCGGGGAAGGTAGGCGGGGGCGGCGCTCCTTCGTGTGTGTGTGTGTGTGTGTGTGTGAAAAGTAGCAAGTAAGTCAAGCGCGGGGCTCCTTCCTCAACAGTAGCGATCTTCAGACGATTCTTATAGCGACCCAGTGTTATTTGTGTGTGTGTGTGTGTGTGTGTGTGTGTGTGTGTGTGTGTGTGTGTGTGTGTGAAAAGTAGCGAGCAAGTCAAGCGCGGGGCTCCTTCCTCAACAGTAGCGATCTTCAGACGATTCTTATAGCGACCTAGTGTTATTTGTGTTTGTGTGTGTGTGTGTGTAAAGTAGCGAGTAGCGGGCTTTTTTTATTATTGTTTCCTTTTTTTGTGCCCTTGAGCTGTCTCCTTGGTTGTAAAAAAAATAAATAAATAAATAAAAAAATAAAGTAGTCTCAAACAGTACTTGGGCGCGATCTGAACTCTTGAGAACCCCGCTGTACTGCATGGGTCATGGTTGTCGCCGCTCCGTTTAGGGCAGGGCGTGTTACGTGTTGGCGGGGCTCAAGTAACCGCCGCCACAATACACGGCTGTCGTACACGGCTGGGCGGGTAGTAAAGTCTGCCTTTTGGGGACGCTGGGTTGGCGACGCCCGGCGGGAGTGTGGCTGTTGCCGGTCCCGTCACTCGTCAGTCTTTGTGGCAGCGCCGGGGAAGGTCAGCTCAGTGTCTGTCTGCAGCACGAGGAGCGTAAGTAGCATGACGCCTCGCGCTAACGCCCTCAAGAGGTGCAGTCAACGAGGCGGGTTTTGTTGCGGTGTGTTGTGTCGGCGGGGCTCGGCGTCGCCCCGCATGTAAGAGTTGGTGTTCCCGCCTCAATACATGCACCTAAAAGTTTGTACGTGAAGATGTTTTGCTCCCTTATTTAGCTGACGGTGATGGGCGTCGCGGAGGAGGGAGAACACTTACGTCTGCACCTGAGGCTTCAAGGGAGGGGGGTGTTCTTTTATAGTTTGCCTTGCCGGGGGTGGTGTAAGGTTTAGTGCCCAGGGCGGCGCGGCGCTCAGGTAAATGTTGCAGAGGAGGAAGAACACGTTAAGCACCTGAGAATTTGAAGACCGAGTTATTTTTTTTCACATTTTATTTTTCTCTATAGGACCAACATCAAGTTTTCGTGTGTGTGTGTGTGTGTGTGTGTGTGTGTGTGTGTGTGTGTGTGTGTGTGTGTGCTGAGCCTCCTGTCCCTCGCAGACCGGCCTGCTGTGCCACCTGGACGACGCCTGCGCCAGCAACCCGTGCCACCCCGGCTCGCTGTGTGACACCTCCCCCACCGACGGCGGCTACATGTGCACGTGTCCGCCGGGCTACAAGGGCGTCGACTGCACGCAGGACACCGACGAGTGCCAGGAGGGCCTCCCCTGCGAGCACAACGGCACCTGCGTCAACACCCCCGGCTCCTTCAGGTGAGACCCCGCCCTTACCTGTGTTGAAGGCTGCGACTACTACTACACTACTACTACTACTACTACTACTACCACCACCTGTACTACTACTTTCAACTCTTAATAACAGCTCTTTCGTCCCTTCATATACCTGAACATCGCCTAGTCCCTAGTTAAATGGAGCTGCTGGGTAAGTTTTTCTGCCAAGCCTTTCCTCCTTCCATGTGTCTGCTGCCGGGTGCTCTCTAACAAGTCTTCCCCCCTCCCGCCCACAGGTGTGACTGCTCCAAGGGATTCACGGGGCCGCGCTGCGAGATCAACATCAACGAGTGTGAGAGCAACCCGTGCCACAACCAGGGCACGTGTCTCGACGAGCGGGGCGCCTTCCGATGCGTCTGCATGCCCGGTAGGTGCCGCGCCTCCTCGTCTCACCCTGAAGGGACCACTGTTACTGCTGGTAGACTGTGCGTGGTTAGGCGAGACAGAAGGGAAAGGAAGGGGAGGAAACGGAAGGGAAATGTAGATAACGGAAAGAAAGTTAAGAGGCAAGAATGGAAGGGACGGGAAGAAAGGGAAGGGAAAGGAACAGGATTGGAAAGCAAGGAAAGGAAAGGAAGCGATGATTGGGGAAAGGAAAGGAAAGGAAGCTAAGGGACAAGAATAGAAGGAAAAGGAAGGAAGGAGAGAAAGTTTAAAGGACATGAATGGAAAGGAAGAAGAGGAAAAAATGGAAGAGGAAGTAAAGAGAAAGGAAGAAAAAGGAAACGAATAGAAAATGAAAATAACAGAAGGAAAGGAAAAGGAAGGGAAGGAAAGGGAAAAGAAAGGATATGAAAGGGAAAGGAAGGGAAGGAAAAGAGAGAAGAGGAAGTAAATAGAGGAAGAAAAGGGAAGGTAAAGGAAAGGAAGACAAGGGACAAGAATAGAAGGGAAGGGAAGGAGAGGAAATTATAAGGTAAGGAAGGGAAGGAAAAGTTAGAAAAAGGGAAAGAAAAGGAAAGGAAGAGAATGGGACAAGAATAGAAGGGAAGGGAAGGAGAGGAAATTATAAGGGAAGGAAGGAAAGGAAAAGTTAGAAAAAGGGAAAGAAAAGGAAAGGAAGAGAATGGAACAAGAATAGAAGGGAAGGGAAGGAGAGGAAATTATAAGGTAAGGAAAGGAAGGAAAAGTTTGAAAAGGGGAAAGAAAAGGAAAAGAAGAGAATGGGACAAGAATAGAAGGGAAGTAAGGAAGGAAAGGAAGGAAAAGATAGAAAAGGAGAAAAAAGGGAAAGAAAAGGAAAGGAAGACAAGGGACAAGAATAGAAGGGAAGTAAGGAAGGAAAAGATAGAAAAGGAGAAAAAAGGGAAAGAAAAGGAAAGGAAGAGAATGGAACAAGAATAGAAGGGAAGTAAGGAAGGAAAGGAAGGAAAAGATAGAAAAGGAGAAAAAAGGGAAAGAAAAGGAAAGGAAGAGAATGGAACAAGAATAGAAGGGAAGTAAGGAAGGAAAGGAAGGAAAAGAAGAAAAGGGAAAAGAAAGGGAAACGGAGAGAATGGGGCGGAATTCCTCACCATCAGAAACACGAACAAGAAGCCATTTAACTTTTTTTTCGAGGAATGAACGAAATTGTCGAAAAATATAGTTACCAGATAAAGCTTGCCATATATACACACTCCCTCCGCCAGATGTCACGGAATCTCACTAACCTAACCTAACCTAATCTAACCTAACCTAACCTAACCTAACCTAACCTACCCTTACCTAACCTACCCTTACCTAACCTACCCTTACCTAACCAAACCTAACCTAACCTAATCTAACCCTAACCCTAACCTAACTTAACCTAACCTACCCTTACCTAACCTACCCTTACCTAACCTAACCTAACCTAACCTAATCTAACCCTAACCTAACTTAACCTAACCTACCCTTACCTAACCTAACCTAACCCTAACTTAACCTAACCTAACCTAACCTAACCTAATACCTATCAGTTTCCGGGTGGTGCGATTTTATATAGACTAGATTTGAGTAACATTTTGGGGTGGGTGAGGCAGAAACGAAGTGAGATGGCTAACCAGCGAGCTTGATAGAGAAGGGGGTTGAAGTGCTCCCGAGGCCGTGTGTGTGTGTGTGTGTGTGTGTGTGTGTGTGTGTGTGTGTGTGTGTGTGTGTGTGTGTGTGAGGCTGAGGCTGCACTGCGCGGCCACCCTTCCCAGCCTTGCTTTCCGACCTTCCTCGCATAGACCAACCAGGCGACCTCGGCACCTTTGTGTGTGTGTGTGTGTGTGTGAGAGAGAGAGAGAGAGAGAGAGAGAGAGAGAGAGAGAGAGAGAGAGAGAGAGAGAATCACAAAACACAAGAAATCTAATCATCCAGTAAAAAAAAAGGGGAAGCCAATAAGAGAGAGAGAGAGAGAGAGAGAGAGAGAGAGAGAGAGAGAGAGAGAGAGAGAGAGAGAGAGAGGGGGGGGGGGGGTTCTGCAGGACTGGTTAGCTGGTGGGCGTACCGGTAAAAAAAAAAAAATGAAAGTTTTCTTACGTCGTGGCGTCTTTTTAATTACGCAATCTGTGCTTTGTTTCGGGGGAGGACACACACACACACACACACACACACACACACACACACACACACACACACACTACGAACCTGGCTAAATTTCATAAAACAATAGAACATCAAAAACACACACACACACACACACACACACACACACTAAGGAGATAGATGAGAGGAATGAGTGTCCAGGAAATGCCTCATAAGGAATCATTAAGAACAGGAAAGGGAAAAAAAAGATCGTGATGGATGAAAAACAATAAGAATGTTAATATTTTGAGTGGTTATTGAATTAGGAGAGAGAGAGAGAGAGAGAGAGAGAGAGAGAGAGAGAGACGTGTTGCAGTGGGTGAGGCGGGGCAGCTCGTGACTCCCGCCCACCCTCTCTCTCTCTCTCTCTCTCTCTCTCTCTCTCTCTCTCTCTCTCTCTCTCTCACTTTCCGAGATTCCCCAAGTTATCGCGCGGGTCGTCGTTCGTTGGGGCAGGAAGGGTCGAGGGGCATCGCTCGCTCAGGACCCAACACACAAGGGCGCCGGGCCACAAACTGCAATAGACGCAGCGCTGGGAGGTTGAAGGAGAGGCTGCCGAAGAGATGTGATACTGTAGTGAAGGACAGGAAGGGTCTTGGGGCCTCACTCACTCTCTCAGGAACCAGCTAACAGACAGGCTTCGTGAATTAAGGGGCGATTACACTGGGCAAATTTTTCTTCCGTGGATCTTCAGTCAAACCACGATTTCCGCTGTCGTGGTTCTCATATTTCCGTGGTTTTCTGACGTGTCCACGATCTTCCAAAGCTACGGTAGATTTCAACGAAGGACGACGGTATTATTCACCATCATCATCATCAGCAGCAATAACAAGAAACATACGAAAACCACGCCAGCGGAAATCGTTGTTGACTGAAGATCCACGGAAAATTTGCCCAGTGTAATAGCCCCTTAAAACAGTCTCGGCACTTCAGTTTGCCCGTTTGAAAAGCCCCCCGTAGAAGTTCTTGGGCTTTTCATGGTCTGTTTTGTGATTCTGTGTGATTTTTGTGAGGGGTGATTTTTTTTCATTTTTCTCGCTTAGAGGGACCATTAAGAAACATGATCCCTGCAGCTACCGGGTTAAACATTTCGTCGCCCAGGTATACACACACATTTAGCAAGGCTCCCGTAAGAGTTGTAGGCATTTCCAGGGGTAGTTTTCTGACCCTGGTGGTAGTGTGACCCTCCTGCATAATGAACGCAAAGAATCGCTCATGGGGACGCGTTTGACCTGTTTTGGCCTTTAGACGATGTTAGAGAAGGACATGTCTTGGATTGTCTACCTATGTATATTAAGAAAGCCTACCTTTGTATACTAATGCGTCGAAGCGTCTGAACGTATACCAGGGCACCGTTGCGGATATTGTAACAACCACACAGGAGGCTTTAAGAACTTTGAGCTTTTGAGCTTTGAGAACTTCTTCCGCAGAATTATTATCCCGTTTCTTTACGGGGTCGCTGTTTTTGATGAGTCTCCTCCATCTAACCCTGTCCTCCACCGCTTCAGGGTCCAAGTTCTTCTCCTTGCCGCCCGCCACAATACAGTCCTTCCATCTCGTCCTGGGTCTTCCTCTCTTCCTTCTGATAGACACTTGAGAACGACTGTAATAAACTAGTGGAAGAAAGAAGGAAACAAAGCTAACCTTGAGAAGCCCACATATTTAAAGGAAGAACCAGAAGGGACGAGGGAAGAGCTTGGAGAGTCGACAAATCAACGAAAAGAAATCCAGTGATATCCCTGAATTGAACATGGATAAGATCGAAGACTACATAGTTAGGCTGTGGGGTAGGCGGGACTGGGTGATGCCATGGGAAGAGGATTACAAGTTGTGTCCTCGTGAATGGAGGAGTGAATGGGCGCGGAGAGACGCATCTGGGTGATATGTGTGTGTGTGTGTGTGTTGGCGTAGTATAGTGAAGATGAGGCGGACGAGCCAGGCGTGCCAACATAGCCGTGGCGTTTCCAGTCACCAGCACCAACCACTCAGTCTCCATCGTGACCTTGGTTGGTATTGTCAGATGCCCCCACCCCTCACCAACTATTTCCAAAGGCCAAAAAGGAGGTTAATCGAGTTCTAATGAGTGTTCTTTTAGGTTCACGGTACAGAAGAAGGCTCAGACTACCACCAGGGTCATAAAAGTACCCCTGGAAATGCCCTAAACTCCCACGAAAGACTAGTAAATTACGTGTTCTTGTGCGCAGAAATGTTTAAAAATATGGCCCCTTGCTTTTACTTCCCATCCCAAGCCAACCAAGCACCGTCCACGCCGCCCTGCTTCACCCCTCCCCGCCGTGACCACTCTCCGGTTGCCAGAAAGTGAATGTATCCTTAGCAGCTGGCAGGCACCATGTCGGGGCGCGGGGTACTAGCGTGCCAGCTTTAATTGGTTCAATTGGCGAACATGCTCACGGGGAGGGTCGTCATTGTGGGAGGGAGGGAGATAGGGAGTGCACTTTGCAGCCATGAGCCGCGTCCCAGGGGTGAAGGGCGGCTTGGGGGAGGAAGTGGCATGCTGCTGGGAAACAGGCGCAGCGAGACGAGGCATGGAAAGGGGAGAGGGAGAGGGGCATGAAGACGTAGCAGGAGCAGGGGAGCAAGGCACCATTTGGGGAGAAGACTTCGTTAACAGACGTGACAGGGAAGGGTTGAGGGACATTACGGACGAAGCAGAAATCATGTCATTCGTAAAAAAATAAAGAAGTACAGGAGGAACATAACAGTTAGGTAGCGAGCTCAGGAAAGATGAGTGGTAATGGGTAATGGGAAGGGACGCAGGAGAGCAAGGCGAGGAAAGTGTGAAGGCCGAGAAATCTTTCAGACATCAGAAATCATCCTCGTTTCTTTAGGTAAGGTAACGAGTGTGAGGTAGACATGGCAGGCGTGTGACAGGGCCAGCGAAGGGAGAGTGTTGTGGTGTGTGGCATCGGGCGGCGGGCACGACGCATCAGGTGGCTTACAGACTCCGCGAGTTCCTTTGTTCCCTCTGAGAGACTTGAGCTAGCGGCGCCGCTGACCTTTACACGCGACTCCCTCTGTCTGTAGCATTCACCCGCCGCACGGAGGCGAGGGTAGCCTAGGCCTTCCTCGGAGTCACAGGAACAGTTAGCGGCAATTATTGAAGAAGTAAAGATGAACCGGCATCCTCGGTAACCCCGCGGCCACACTTTCTCAGGCTCACGACCCCGTCCCAGCGGCCCGCGTCATTAAGGGCACCTTCCGCTGCTCATCTCGCGCGACACCCGCCCTTACTGGCCCCCGCACCACGGCCACTCGGAACTCTATGAGAATGGTTTCTTGTTTACCAACGCCTCGGGTCTTGCTGATATGATTATTGTAGGAGAACGGGTGAGCCTTCGAGGCTTGAACATCCGGTGTCATCAGGCTGCCCCGGCAAGCACGTAGAGCCACACACCGCTAGGCAGACAGGGGCACACACCACCAGGCTGGGCTCGGCGGTGTGTGGGGCGTCATGGACGTCTACGATGACGTCACAGAACCGGCCGCTTGGTGCTGGCATTGCTCTCATGGAAGGAATGGCGGATATTTATTTAGCCGTGATGACGACGGCCCGAGCCTGGCACTATGTCAGGCGTGGAGGGAGTCCAGGGTTTGATAATAGGTCTGTGTCCTACACTCGCAATGACAAATACCCGAGCTGTCAGCCAAGGGTTCGAGGGAGGGTTTCGGGGCTGTAATAAAGGTTGGTTTTCTACACTCGCGGTGACGAGTGCCCGCGCTGAACACTTGGGCCAGGCAGTGTTCCGGGGCTGGGGCATGGCTGTGCAGTATGAGTCTCGGGGCAGAGAGGAGGCACTCAGCCAGCAGGGGGGCGGGTTTCTGGGCGGTGCGTGAAGTGGAAACATAAGCGTTTTATAGCATACGAGTCGGCAATTATTGTTTCGCCGACTTGTATGCTACAGAGCCATGGGTGGATGGGGCCAGTTACTAAGTCAGTCCTTTATTGGTAGTTTAGCTGATTTATCCTTTATTAGTAGGACATGGTTTGCCTTACTCTCGACTCATTTAGATGCACAGCAAACTATAAGTTATGTGACTTTATTTCGTTGTTGTCTCCAGGCTACACCGGGCAGCACTGCGAGGAGGACGTGGACGAGTGTGCCTCGCACCCCTGCTACAACAATGGCGTGTGCAGCGACCTCATCAACGAGTATCGCTGCAGCTGCACGCAGGGCTTCACGGGGCGCCAGTGCCACATCAACATCGACGACTGCGCCTCGGAGCCCTGCCAGCACGGAGGAACCTGCATAGACCGAGTCGCCGGCTACAGTTGTCGCTGCAGCCCGGGCTTCACCGGGACGAAGTGTGAGACCAACATTGACGACTGCCTCTCCTCCCCCTGCCGCCACGGGACGTGCATCGACGGCAACAACTCCTTCACCTGCCAGTGCAACCCGGGCTACACGGGCCTGCTGTGCCAGACGGAGATCGACGAGTGCCGCTCCTCGCCATGCCAGCACAAAGGTCTTTGCAAGAATCTTATCAACAGCTACAAGTGCCATTGCCCTAATGGCACTGCAGGAGTCAACTGTGAGTACAACATCAACGAGTGTTTCAGCAATCCCTGCCGCAACGGTGCCAAATGCAAGGACGGCATCAACGAGTACAGCTGCGAGTGTGAGCCTGGCTACACCGGCAGGCACTGCGAGACCAACGTGGACGATTGCCTGTCTCAGCCGTGCGCCAACGGGGGCCGCTGCATCGACATGGTGGACGGCTTCCGCTGCCAGTGTCCGTCCGGCTATTTTGATGCCCGCTGCCTGTCCAACGTGAATGAATGTGCCAGCGACCCGTGCCTCAACGGGGGCTCCTGCTACGATGACGTCAACAGGTTCAACTGTAAGTGCCAGCCTGGGTTCACTGGGCACCGCTGTGAGCACGAGATTGACGAGTGCCAGTCCAACCCGTGCCAGCACGGCGGCACGTGCCTCGACGCACTCAACATGTACACGTGCTCCTGCCCCCCGGGCTACTCTGGCCGCAACTGTGAGGCAAACATTGATGACTGCCAGAGTCGCCCCTGCCTGAATGGAGGCACTTGCATTGACTTGGTTAACTCCTATAAATGTGTCTGTGAACTTCCCCACACTGGACGGAACTGTGGGGTGCGCATGGACCCGTGCTCCCCCAACAAGTGTCAGCACGACGCCCTGTGCACGCCCACGGCCAACTTCGTGGATTTCACGTGCGAGTGTGGCCTGGGCTTCACCGGCCGCCTTTGTGACGAGGACATCAATGAATGCAACGTCTCGCCTTCACCTTGTAAAAACGGCGCCACCTGCCGCAACACAAACGGCTCCTACTCCTGCGACTGTGCCGTTGGCTATGAGGGTCGTGAGTGCACCATCAACACCAATGACTGTGCGCCACAGCCGTGCCTCAATGGGGGCACCTGCCTCGACGGGATAGGAGAGTACAAGTGTCTGTGCGTTGATGGCTTTGGCGGCACCAACTGCGAGGATGACCTCAACGAGTGTGCCTCAAACCCGTGCCAGAACGGTGCCACCTGCAAGGACTACGTCAACTCGTACACCTGCAAGTGCCCTCTTGGCTTCTCAGGCACCAACTGTGAGATCAATGATGAGGATTGCACCCCAACGTCCTGTATGAACAATGGCAGCTGTATTGATGGCATCAACAACTACACATGCAAATGTGTCACGGGATTCACCGGCTCCCATTGTCAACACCGTATAAACGAGTGCCACTCAAACCCTTGCAAGAACGGCGGCACCTGCTCCGACCACGTGGGCTTCTTCTCCTGCCACTGCCAGTACGGCTACACAGGCGACCAGTGTGAAAACCTGGTGGACTGGTGCTCGCCCTCCCCCTGCTTCAACAACGGGGTGTGTGAGCAGACCAAGAACCGCTACAAGTGTGTGTGTCCCCTGGGGTGGACTGGGCTACTGTGCGATGTGGAAATGGTGTCCTGTGCTACTGCTGCCGCCAGTAAGAATGTGAGTCCGTCCAAGCTCTGCCTCCATGACGGCAAGTGTCACGACATCGGCAACACCCACCGCTGCGAGTGTGCCCCCGGCTACACCGGCTCTTACTGCCAGCACGAGATCAAGGAGTGTGACTCTCAGCCCTGCATGAACGGCGCCACCTGCAACGACCACGTGGGGACCTACTCCTGCACCTGCCGGCCAGGCTTCCAGGGTCTTGATTGCGAGTACAATGTTGATGACTGCAAGCCCAACAACCCCTGCCAGAATGGAGGAGTCTGCCATGACCAAGTGAACGGCTTCCAGTGTTCCTGTCCTCATGGAACACTCGGGAAGCTGTGCGAGATCAACACCAATGACTGCTATGAAGGAGCTTGCCACAATGGTGGAAGATGTGTTGATAAGGTCGGTGGGTTTGAATGCCGTTGCAAGCCAGGCTATGTGGGCACGAGGTGTGAGGGGGATGTCAATGAGTGCTTGTCCTACCCCTGTGGAGCCGAGGGCACGGCAGACTGCATCCAGCTGGTGGACGACTACCGCTGCAACTGTAAGCCGGGCTTCATGGGGCGGCACTGTGAGAGCAAGAGAGACTTCTGTGCCGAGGCGCCCTGCCAGAATGGAGGCGTCTGCAACAATAATGACGTGGACTACTCTTGTCATTGTCCTGACGGGTTCACCGGAAAGTCCTGTGAATTTCCAAATGACAAGTGTGCCTCCAACCCCTGCCGCCCAGGAGAGATCTGCCGACCCTACGAGCGCGGTGCCGAGTGTGTCGCGCGGGAGGAGGTGGTCACCTCGTGCTCCCCCAACCCCTGCACCCACGCCGGCAATTGTCTTGATCGAATATCTTTCTTTGAGTGCCACTGTCCACAGTACTGGAACGGCAGGACGTGTGAAGTGTACGACCCCACCTTCAGGGGCGGCATTGGAAGAGAAGTCACTGTGGCTTACATAACCAATGTGACTCTGGAGAGAGAAAAGTGTGAATTCCACCGGTGTGCAGAGAAGAACAACAACCATAAGTGTGATCCAGAGTGTTCCAGCGCCGCCTGTGACTACGATGGGTACGAGTGTTCCCTGGGCAGGGACCCGTGGGGCGCCTGCCAGGCATCCATCAACTGTGTGGTCGTCTATTCTGACGGAGTGTGTAACCCTGAATGTAACAACAGCGAGTGCCTCTTTGACGGCCTAGACTGCCAGAAGCCTCTGAACCAGTGCAGCCCCATCTATGACGCCTACTGCCAGACCAACTATGAGAACGGCCACTGTGACCAAGGCTGCAACGTTGAAGAGTGTGGGTGGGATGGACTGGACTGTGAGACGGAGCCGCCATCCATCATGCAGGAGGGACTCCAGCTGGTGGTGGCAATGGACGAGGCTTCCTTCCGGTCCGTCAAGAAGGCCTTCACACGCTCCTTGAGCACGGAGCTGCGGGTGCACCTGACCATCAAGCAAAGCCAGTCGGGTGAGGAGATGATCTACCCCTACAACAGAGATGGCACTCAGGGGCTGCTGGTCTACTTTGACATTGACAAACGCCGCTGTGAGAAGGAGAACCAGTGTCTTGGAACGGTGACTGACATGGCCAACTTCCTGGCAGCAAACCGGCTGCGTCTGGGAAGCGACCAGGGCGTGCCCATCACCAAGGTGTACGAGAACGTTCCGCTGGGGCCCACACCCAGCTACACCTATGTCATCGTCGGCATCGTCTTCACCCTGGTGCTGGTGGGCATCATCTTCATGGTCATCACCAACAACCGGAAGCGTTCTCGAGGCATCACCTGGTTCCCTGAGGGCTTCTTCCCCAAGTACAGCGCCGGGGCCGGGGCCGAGCCAGCCCGCAGGAAGCCTGACGGCCAAGAGATGCGCAGTTTCAGCAAAGGGGCGTCCATGCACCACCTGCCTGACTTTGGAGACGGGGACGGTCCTGGCCCACCCATGGCCATTCCAGGGCCCTTGGGAGACTGGTCCGATGATGACAGTGAGCACCCCCCCAGCAAGCGGTCGAGGCACGAGGCAGGCTACTCCGACCAGACTCACCTCACAGACTACGACGACGCCAACGACCCGCGAGTGTGGACGCAGCAACACCTGGACGCGGCGGACATCAAGAACCCAGACCTTCTTGCCCTCACTCCACCCCAGGCCGAGCCCGAGGACCAGCGGGGCCTGGCTGGCGAGGTGGACCCCAAAGGACCCATGGGCCTCACACCACTCATGATTGCCTCATTCCGAGGTGGCGGCCTGGAGAGCCACACTGACGAGGATGACAAGGACGGGTCGGCGGCGGTGATCCAGGAGCTGATTGAACAGGGCGCCAAGCTGAACGCCAAGATGGACCGCACCGGAGAAACCTCCCTGCACCTGGCCGCCAGGTTTGTGCTCCCTCTTTCCCCCTAGCTGCCACACCCCGCCCCCCTCCGTGTGGGGATGAACTTAGATTTAACTTAAAATGGAGCATCACATTTTTCCATAGCCTTCTAAGGTCTTTTGTTTTGTGCTCATCAATTCTTGTATTTACACAATGAAGGAATCCTACAGTGGGTAATTTTCGAATATTTAATTTTTTTACAACATTAGATAAATATGAATATTTGGAGTCACATAATAAATGTATTTCAGGTATGCCAGAGCTGATGCAGCCAAGCGACTGCTGGATGCCAAGGCTGACGCCAACGCCCAGGACGCCACGGGCCGCACACCACTGCATGCTGCTGTGGCGGCCGACGCCCAGGGGGTCTTCCAGGTGTGTGTCAGCACTGCGCTGGGGGATGGAGACGTCTGTTCACTGTTTGCCACAACACTAGACAATAATAATGAACTTGCATTTGGGAATCTGGGTGATTTTCCATCAGTGTTCGTCATCCAGAATTTATAATGTTTTGATAAGTTGGCGAGAACATGAGGACAGGTTAGCAACCCTCCACTCCCACAGATCCTCCTGAGGAACCGCTCCACGGACCTGAACGCCAAGATGAATGACGGCACCACGCCCCTGATCCTGTCCGCCCGCCTGGCCATCGAGGGCATGGTGGAGGACCTCATCAACGCTGACGCCGACATCAACGCTGCTGACGACCTGGGCAAGACTGCACTCCACTGGGCGGCGTCCGTCAACAATGTGGAGGCGGTTCAGATTCTGCTGGCACACGGGGCAAACAGGGACGCCCAGAACAACAGGGTGAGTCCTGCTGACCAAGCTTTGTAGACGGATACACTCTACACAGGCAAACATCACTATACAATTGACTACCTAATGTATCATCAATAACTTATACAGTTTTCAATATCCTACTAAATATCTCTATACAATCCCCAACTATTGGTTATACAATCAGTTCATGATTGTTGGTGCACCTCAATGACCACTACCCTGCCATGCGGTGGTCTGGTGCATGACCAACACACCCCTCAGGGCAGTGTTCTCCACCCATGCCACGCTGAGCCCCAGTCTGCAATCAAAATCCATGCTTACATTTCTTTTGTTTTGTTATCCACTAAGTGTTTGTGTTAATTCTTTGGGTCTTTTGTTTGATTAATTCCTCACTATTTTTGAGTGGCCAGGAGCATACCAGCCTTCAAGCCACAGTCTCACCATTAAACTCATGGTGTGATGCTGTCAATATATGATGAATGATTTGATGATAGATTTTTTAGGAACGTCATCCAGTCTTGAATGAAGGACTCCTGTTATTCCTACTGACAGGGTTGTAATTATTGGTGTGTTGCAACCAGTAATCACAATGGTATCACATCAGCCGTATGGAAATAGTAAAGTGAAGAAAAGGTGGAATGGTTGTTTATTTCCTGCAGAATATCTATAAAGCAGGAGGGCGGGTGTGAATGTTGCCAAAAGGAACTGGAGACTTCCATGGGGAGTGCCCAGAGGGACCAGGGTGCCAGAACAGTAGATAGAGAGATTAAAATTACAAAATATACTTGTGATGATGTCTCTTTAGATTGTTCCTTGCTGTTGTTATCATTGCCATTGTTCAGTACAGGTAGACAGTGATTTAGTGTAGCATTGAACATTGCCAGACTCATGCAGCACCTGTAATTACTGCCTTCTCCTGCAGGATGAGACTCCCCTGTTCCTTGCTGCGAGAGAGGGAAGCTTCGAGGCCTGCAAGCTCCTCCTGGACCACTTTGCCAACCGGGACATCACTGACAACATGGAGCGGCTGCCGGAGGACGTGGCCAACGAGCGGCTGCACCACGACATTGTTCGTCTGCTGCGGGAGCACCACCCTCGCTCCCCCCAGATGGCCCAGGCGGTCAACACCCACCTGGTGTCCCAGCAAAACCAGGTTGGCAACACAGTGTTGTCTCAGCAGATGACACCACAGCCAGCACAGCGGACCAACACGCAGCCCAAGGCCAAGGCTCGACGGCCCAAGTCTTCAGTCATGGCCCTCCCCGGCGGCTCCATCAACACCCCTGTCAGCCCCGACGGAACCACGTCCATAAAGCGAAGCTCCAGCGTCAAGAAGAAGCGAGAGACTTCGGGTGTGCCAAGTGTGGACTCACAGACACAGCTGTCGCCGCTGAACTTGGGGTCACCACACGGGGTGTTTGAGGCAGCCTCCAGCCCTTTTGAGACAGGGCTGTTTACCGGCGGCCTGGGCGGCCTCACCCCTCACTTCCCTGAGCTGGGCGTGGCACAGCCTCCGCCCTACGAGGAGTCTGTCAAGGCTGCAGCATCCATGAACAACCTGCAGCAGATTGGAGTGAGGGACAACAACCCCTTCAACTACAGTGTGATGGAGGGCCACCCCCACCACCAGGGCCATGTGGTGCACCAGCGCCAGCAGTCCATGCCCGCCTCCTTCTCCCCGCAGAGCCAGACCACCTCCCCCCCCCACCACATGACCCCGCCACACTCATCGCCTCAGCACGTCCACTCCCCTCACAATCAGGGCCATGCCACCTCGCCGGGCAAGATGCGGCCAGCGCTGCCCACCTCTCCCACCCACATGGCGGCCCTCAGGCATGCCACTGCATCCTCGGGGTTTGATTTTCCCTCCAGCAGCGGGGCCGCCTACAGCCTGGCCAGCCAGCAGCAGCAGCAGCCTCAACCTCCACAGCAGCACCAGCTCCAGCAGGCACAGGCTCAAGCTCACCAGCAACAGAAGCAGCAGCAGCAGCAGGCCCAGCAGCAGGCCCAGCAGCAGGCCCAACAGCAGGCCCAGCAGCAGGCCCAGCAGCACCACCCGCACCAGGGCAGCAGTGGCTACTACCCCCACTACCCCACCCCCCCTTCCCAGCACTCCGGGGTGGAGGCCACGCCCCAGCATGGAGTAGCGCAAGCAGCACATGATGCCTTTCCCACCCCCTCCCCCGAGTCCCCCGGCCAGTGGTCCTCCGCCTCGCCCCGCAGCCAGAGTGACTGGTCTGAAGGAGTCAGGTCTCCCCTTGGACCTCCTGGCTTGCCACCACTACACCCCATCTACCCTGGTGCCCAGCAGCAGCAGCAGCAGCAACAACAACAACAGCAGCAGCAGCAGCAGCAGCAGCAGCAACAACAGCAACAGCAGCACCAACAGCAACAGCATCAACAGGGGCAGCCTCAGGGATCCCTGCAGCCCCTGGGCTTGCCTTCACAGGGCTCCATTTACATCTAGCCCCTGACGTTCCCTTGTGCCAATAGTGTTCTAGTGTACAGTGCTGCCTCGGTGTACAGTGCTGCGTGTACCATACCTGCCTGGGCCGCTTCCTCTCTACTGTGTACATAGTGCTAATATTATTTTACTCGTACTTATTGTGCAAGTGAGTACAATCAACCACAGACCTTACTTCTTGTAACTCTAGAAAAGCGAAGGACGGACCTTCTCGTGTAAGATGAGAACCCTTTGTGTACAGTGTTCACATGAAACAGTTTGCAATATAGTTGTAGATGTGATGTAGGAGGAGTCTTTCATGGGTCGCTCTGTGATAGCTGTGCTCAACACCAATGTCCTGAGCATAAAAGCGTGCATTTCCAAATTGAAGTAACAATCTTCTGCTTTTTTCCATGCATTCCAAACATTTTTGTCACTTCATAGTTTAGACATCGATGCCAATAGATGTTTGCTGAAAAGAATTTGTGCACACGACTTATCACAGTGACTTTGAGGAAAGTTCAATATCATGGCTATGTTGAATGTGATATGTTGTTTAGTATGTGAAGTTTATAACCATGTCTTCGTTTAATTTGTTTTAAGAACGGCTACCGTGCGCGGAGCATCTTAGAGACCACAATCCGATCTCTGTAGGGTATTCTGCTGATAGATTTTTATGGGCTCATACCAGTATAAATTTAAAGAAATTCTAATAGAAATGACAAAGGAATATTTTCTTTTATGTATTGAGTATCATTTTAAGACATGAACAAATAAATTTAGCTGCCAGGTGCTTTAGTGAGGTGAAGTGCCTATTGTAAATGACTCATAATTTTTATATATATTTGTAAGCATTTGTTGTATAGAATGTGTGACGCCACAAAGGGTGTGAGAAGCCCAGGACCAAACAGCCGTGTGTGTCCTCTGCTATGTACAAAACGTATGTGTTCACGTGGTGTCCAGCGCGCTCACAGCCCCGCCGTGGGTGCCGCACTAAAGGGCTAAAATTGTCCCATTCATGACATTTACATACTTTGAGATGTTGTTACCGACACACTTGAACATATTCTACTTAATATTAAGAGGATGTAGTGAGGCTTGAACTCTGCACTGACGTATGCATACATGTGTGTGTATGACGTATACGTAGATGTGTTTACACAGTTAGCGTACGTCTGCCCGCCTGTGTGCACCGCCCTGGTCAGCACAGATGTCAGGGGAAAGAACACTGAATAATGGAGCTGGGCCATGATTGTCAAATAATGTCAATACCAAGATTACTTGACATTCTTTATTTTGACCATTTTATTTTTATACTTCATCCCAGATTTCCAGAGTAGTTTGTTCTCCTGACGTGAGTACTGATCGGAGTGATGCGTACAGACTGGCGGACACACCCAACACCCACACTAAAGGACGTGCCTTTTCGCCTTCAGTATAGTTATGACCGGAGCAACTTTTATACAGCCGCGCACCGTGTTTGCCAGCGCTTGGTGATGTTTGTTAGCCCACCGTGACCCAGAATCTGCATTTTCTTGGCTCTTCATTTCTCGCCTTTCTCCAGCGTCGCTTCACCTCTGACAACACCGACCGTTGTTTTCTTCGTCATTGATCTCAGGATGGCTGGGTGCCTTGGGGCCATGGGAGGCTAGCAAAGGACTCCAAAGTGCTCAAGCAGAGAGTGCAGAAACCTTATCCCATCTTTGTGTTACCCACTGCAAACTGTTAGTGCACACACACACACACACACACACACACACACACACACACACTTTTGAAGGTTTACAAAGGAATTTTTATGTGCATTTATGTTGAAAGATATTTGAAATCAGACAAAATACTCATTTGGTCTTGTACTTCCACATCCTGACCCTCCTTGTAAGTGGGGTATTTAGTTTGAGAGAATGAATGTAAGCATTATTTTGTGAGTATGCATGTAAATGATACATGATTTTTTTTATTATTGTTTCTTTATCCACTCTTGCACTTAACCCGTCCACTGCGATTGTCACAGATTTGTCTTTCACTGGTAGCCTGGTAACATATAGTCCCAGGTCTTTCTCTGCCTCTGTGGTGGATAGTGCAGTGTTTCCCATGTGGTATTGGTGTGCTGGATATCCCTTCACTGGTAGCCTGGTAACATATACTCCCAGGTCTTTCTCTGCCTCTGTGGTGGATAGTGGAGTGTTTCACAGTGGTATTGGTATGCTGGATATCCCTTCACTGGTAGCCTGGTAACATATAGTCCCAGGTCTGTCTCTGCCTCTGTGGTGGATAGTGGAGTGTTTCCCATGTGGTATTGGTGTGCTGGATATCCCTTCACTGGTAGCCTGGTAACATACACTCCCAGGTCTGTCTCTGCCTCTGTGGTGGATAGTGGAGTGTTTCCCATGTGGTATTGGTATGCTGGATATCCCTTCACTGGTAGCCTGATAACATATACTCCCAGGTCTGTCTCTGCCTCTGTGATGGATAGTGGAGTGTTTCCCATGTGGTATTGGTATGCTGGATATTCCCTCCCAAGGTGCAGGACTCGACATTTTTCTTCATTGAATTGTAGCAGCCACTTTTTGTTCCATTCCTGTTGCTTGGTGATGTCTTCTTGTAGGAAATCCGCAGTCAAGGGGTTAAAAGCCTGTTCATGGGGCACTGCCTTGATGTGAACTGGCTTGGGTACTGCACAGACCTGGCAGGGCTAAGACAGACAAGTGCAGCCAAATTGTAAGGGTCTGTTAGTGGTAGCCAGACGAAGAGTGTTTCCCCAGCCCAGGTCCTTCAGCCAGCAGTGTCTACTTGCTGTTCTCTTCCCGGAATGACCAGAGGTTTGTCATTGGCTCAGGCTCGCTTACAGATAAAAGAACCTCAGCCTTTTTTTTATACTGTAAACAGCTCAAGGGCAATAAAAAAAGAACAATAATGAAAAGAAAAGGCCCGCACATCACTGCTCCTGCTGAATATCACTCCCTAAAAGTTATTGATACATTCCTTGACGAAAATTGACAAACTTCTGGAGCACAAAATGGGACTAATCTTCACAAACAAGGCTATGGGAGACAGAGTAAACAGTGACTTGAATCCTGTATCAAAATCACCTGCAACATCTGTGAGTCTGCTGATGGATGTTATGATGAGTCTTGATAGGGCAGACGGGGTAGCACTCTTCCGTTTTCATATCTCCATTTATTCCAATTTGATCGTGGTTTCTTGGTTTGCAGCTTTGTGTCAATTAGCACCACGCACCAACCGCCTTTCACCAGTTCGCATCCCATTCCCCAGGTACTTGAAATCACATCCCATTCCCCTGAACTCACATCCAGTCTCCCAGGTACATGAATGGGTCGTTAGGCTTCAGCATGGTGTATCGGAACCCATCTCTTATTCTCTCACAGTAACTGAATCATTTACTTAATTTTCCCAGAAACTTATATTGTCTACCTTTTGAATTTCTTTATCCCTTCATAACTGACGGTTCTTTGACACTTTCCCCTGCTCGCTGTGTACTATGGTATAGTGTTACTTGGTCTTGTTGCTTCATTGCTTCACGCCGGTGCTTCAGGAGCTCGAAGCTTCAGAGGTTACGCAACTCCTGATTGAGTCGCAAAGTCAAGTCAGTTGTCAGTGAGATTCGACCGAAAGCGGAATCGACGTCCGTCACTCCTGCCCCAACGACCCCGCCCCACCACCTTACGGTAAGTAGTCAGTGTTCATCAATGAAGCGTAGCTGAATGGAGGGCTATCAACGAGGGATCAGCAGTTATAGATAGCCACTAAAATGGGTATACTGGGTTGGCATGAGGAAGGATGTGGAAGAATGGTGTCACGCGTGTGAGGTGTGCTGTGCAGCGAAGGGCCCCAAGAAGCGTCACCGTGCCCCATTGCAGCTCTACCAGGTTGGAGCCCCAATGGAACGGGTGGCGGTGGATATAGCAGGACCCTTGCCTCTGACGACGAACGGAAATAAGTACATCTGCGTCGCAATGGATTACTTCACCAAGTGGCCGGAAGCCTACGCCATCCCTAACCAGGAAGCCACTACCATCGCTAAGGTATTGGTGGAGGAGTTCTTCTGTCGCTTCGGTGTGCCAAACAAGCTCCGTTCCGACCAGGGAAGGAATTTTGAGTCAACAGTCCTTGCTGAGTGCTGCAATCGTATCAAGAAGACCCGGACCACCCCTCTGAACCCACAGTCAGATGGAATGGTGGAGAGGTTTAATGGACGTTGGGGCAGGAGTTGGCCGGGGATTTTTCAGTCACCGCCGAGTGGCCTAAGACTACCCACATGCTGTCCTGAAGACCACCCATCAACCCGGACTCTAGAAGAAACCGTCCAGTGAATCAAGAATGAGTTCCGGGGGGCAGCATGAGCCAAGCATAACTTGCGCCACTATAAAAAAAATTGCCTGCGCCATGACGGGCTTGGGCCGACAACCAGCTAGTCCCCTGAAGAAAGCCTACAGACGCTATAGGCTGAGATGTAAATAAAAAAATAAAAAACACTCATCTCATATTTGACAAGGCTTTCGTAGGAGTTTTGGGCATTTCCAGGGGTAGTTTAATGACCCTGGTAGTAGTCTGACCCTTCTTCTGTACCATGAATCTACAAAAACACTCACTAAATGCATTTAATCTCCTTATCGGCCTTTGGAAAGAGTTGATCTGAGAGGTATAAGCGAATGGGAATACGGGCCATCAACAGACACTGGGCAGACGCTTGCTCCCTCACCGCCCAGCATGAATGAAGAGTCTCGTTTGGTATGCATCGTAAAGGGCAATAGAAGTGTCTGTCTGGTGGGGAATATTTAGCACAGTGGATGATGATGATATGTATGCCACCTCCAGTCTAACTTCTGTTACCACCACCACCACGACTACCACTACCAACATCTTTAGTCTACCACCACCACCACGACTACCACTACCAACATCACTAGTCTACCACCACCACCACGACTACCACTACCAACATCTAAAGTCTACCACCACCACCACGACTACCACTACCAACATCACTATAGTCCACCACCACCACCACGACTACCACTACCAACATCACTATTGTCTACCACCACCACCACGACTACCACTACCAACATCACTATAGTCCACCACCACCACCAATACCATCACCAGTCCACCACCACCACGACTACCACTACCACCACCACCACCTACCACTACCGTCATCACCACCACCACCATCATCATCACCACCATCATCATCATCATCATCATCCCGGGACTTTGTAGGACGTGAAACTAAAGAAGAGAATCGTGTCTCATTGTATCTCTTTGTTGTATTTCTTAACTGCAGGAAAATAATACGATAAAGGAGACACGTGACTTGATAAAGACAGGAAGAGACAGACAGACAGACAGTTAATAACACAACCCGTCCGTGGACTTTAGGAGAAACGTTTACGAAAGTTGTCCTGCAGGGGGAAGGAAATACCCAATGTTGTGTGTCATTGTTGCATTAATTAAGAAGCAAATATGTTTCTGTGTATGTCTTAGCTATAGATACTTGCATTGTCTTGGTGTGTGTGTGTGTGTGTGTGTGGGGCCTGATGGTCGGCCCAAGGCTTCTTCAGTGGGGCCTGATGGGTTCTCCATCTTGCATTGGCTCATGCTGCCTCCCGGAACTCGTTCTTGATTCGCTTGGAGCAGCGTCTAGAGTCCGGGATTTGTTGTTGTTTTCAGGACATGTGGTTTTGTCCCTTGAGCTGCCTCCCTTGCTGTAAAAAACAAGTGTTAATAGCACAAAAACTGTGCTAGATCGGCGTCGCATGACCCTCCAATACACCCCAAACAATTTATATTATGCAACTAGGGGTCTTAATTGGAAAATGCTGAAAAGTAAAGATGGCGCCACTATAAACACTTGCCTGCGCCCTACTATGAAGGCCTACCGGCGCCACAAGCCAAGACGTAAAAAAAAAAAGCTGACTTTGTTTAAATTGCCATATTGTAGGGTTCATCAGGGCTAACAAATGTTATTATACAATGTCATGTCTACAATGCATGGGTAAGCCAGGAAAACATCTTGAAGAGAACAACAAGAAGATGGACAATCTGTTGATCGGCGTTTGCGACGCTGATAAAAGAATGAAAATATAAATTGCTACGGGTACAAACACTAACGGTGCTGGTTACAAGTACTCCGCCGGGCCACAGTGAGGGCGCCGGGGAGGCCTCCAGCCCGCCAGGCACAAGATACAGCAACCAGTAGACAATCCTCTCCATATCCGCTCATCTCAATAACGCGGTCATCTTTACTCTTGTTTTGAACAACTGTGTCCTTTTTTTTCCACGTTTGGCCAACAGTATAGCGCCGGTAGGCTTTCATGATGGCGAGGGCAAGGGTTTTACAGTGGCGCCAAGAAACTCTCGCTTGGCTCATGCTGTCCCCCGAAGCTCCTCTTGATCCTTTCTAGAGTTTTGCTAAAGTCCGGGTTGATTGGTGGTCACCAGGGCAGCATATGGGTAATCTTGACCACTTGGCAATAGAGGAGAATACTTGTCAGCTTGTAGCGGTGGGCGGGACTTGAACCCTTGCATAAAACCCGCGTCGTCCAGGACACCACGCCCGCACGCTGCCCCTCAGCCCCCGCCTGCCTACGTAGGTCCTGATGCAGATTTTGAGAAACTCTAATATATCAATTCTTAGACTGAGGCTCTTAGAAGGGACTGAAAGTAAAGGTAAAAAGTTGGTGGCAAACGCTATAACTGTGCGTGGTCACGGTGATCATTTTAATCGCCCTTGAGCAACAGTTTACCTTTCCAAAATTTCACAAGGTGGGCTACCCACTTATTATTTACCAGCCTGAAAGGGATCGAGGATGAACAGGTGCATGGGTGGGGTGCGGGCTGACAGCCCATGCAGGGATTCGAACCCAGGCCCGCAGAGTCGTAGCTATGTGCACTATGCGTAGTACTAACCATTGCACCACGAAAACTCGGAGAAGCTGACAGTGTTGAGCAATACTTGGGCAATACCACCATTGGGCAACCATTACTATATCTGTAACTGGCGTCACTATAAAAACTGCCTGCGCCATGACGAGCTTGGGCCGACCACCAGCCCCCTGAAGGAAGCCTACCGGCGCTACAGGCAGAGATGTTAAAAAAAAAAAAAAAAAAAAAAAAAGATATTCATTTCCGTTCATCTGGACAACAAGGCGTATTAACCATTGTTATGAAGAGTGAGTGGTTGGTATCTGCGTGACATTGTAGCCTCAGAAGAACTCGAATACGCTTACAGACACACTGTTCTTCCCACTGTTGTTTCTGATGAACGTTATAATCATTCCCACGTAGCTTTTGATCATCTCGAATACACTCATCTTTAGGTTGATGCTGTCAGGAGGGAGTGAAGATCGAGTCCTCAGCGGAAAACCACCAGTTCACCATTTCCGGTTCCCTTGATATCACAGCGTCCCCCTACCATTGTTGAGGACGAGCGGTATCCGTTTTCGGTAGCTTTTTAGTAGAATTCGAATGTATGTATTATCAGATTAACGCCATTTGTGAGGAGCAACGTACGGCGCCTGGTAAGAGTACATGGTAGCCGACTAACTGTGCGGCGTCATGAGCGGGTAACCACCTTTAAAGACAGTTTCCCATTTCCTCTCTTCATTAACTGTCAGTCTAGCGAACGTTTCCCGTCTAGCAGCATTTGGAAGGTTTCGATTTGCTCACACACAGATAAACGTCTTTGTAGGAATGTTAGTGAGTGACAATATACACTGGGAGTGACAGTGGTGCCAGGCGAGGGTAACATAAATTATAGTAGTGTGAGGTTACCGAGACCCCGAAGAGAGGTTAACTTGACTTCACAACGCCCTCTCGTCTTGACTGTTCTTACGATACAGCTTTAGGAGTGCCTGAGTGGCTGAGTGCAAGAGACAACGGAGAAAAGAAGGGGAACGTAGAGAGGTTACCTTGCCCCAGGACAACGCCCTCTCGTCTTAACTACTCTTGCGATAAGGCTGTAGGAGTGACTGAGTGGCTGAGTGCAGGAGACGATACAGAAAGGAAGGGGAACGTAGTAGTGGTGAGGTTACCGAGACCCCAAAGAGAGGTTAACTTGATTATACTCTTACGATAAAGCTTTTGGAGTGACTGAATTGAGAGGGCAGAAGACGCATAAGAGTGCAGGAGAGACGCAGAAAGGAAGGAAAACGCAATTGTGGTGAGGTTACCGAGACCCCAAAGAGAGGTTAACTTGCCCCATCACAGCGCCCTCTCGTCTTGATTACTCTTACGATAAAGTTTTTTAGAGTATCTGAGTGGCAAGGGCGGAAGAAGACGCATAAGAGTGCAGGAGAGACGCAGAAAGGAAGGAAAACGCAATTGTGGTGAGGTTACCGAGACCCAAAAGAGAGGTTAACTTGCCCCATCTCAACGCCCTCTCGTCTTGACAACTCTTGCGATGAAGTTCTAAGAGTGACCGAGTGGCAGGTGCAAGAGACGACACAAAGAGGAAGGTAAAGGGATAGAAGTTCATATAAACAGGAATTATGTATACAGTCAAATGCCCAATGGCGACTCTGCATTATGTTCTTTGCTATATCGCCATGGTTTTGAGAGTGATATATCTGAGAAAACGAATAACAAGGAAGTAAGCACCGGACCTGACATATGACATCCACTTATATATAAGCAATGGCAGGGCTGTTTCGTCTATTTTTTTTTTTTTTTTTTTAGAGTTAAATTCGCTGTTTCATACATTATCCTATTCAGCTCTTCGATGCTTATATATGCCCTCTTTACTTTCTATATTTCACTCTTTTCTATATTTCTCCAGTTATAGAGTCAATGGCAGAGCTGTTTGTATCTGTTGGATTATGTCTGCTTTTGAGTCTGTGGGAAAACAAAATGATAGAACTAAAATCAGAATGAAACTTGGAAGAGACATTAGTACGTTTTTCTGTCGCCCTATATACCCTACTGTTATGTCCTAGTGGTTGTGCAGACAGTAATATATGTACAGACCTATTTATGGTAAGTATCGATAATCTTAATCATATTCGTCCTCAAGTATCTTCAATTCTCTCTTGTCTGTTATCTAATCCATGATGTTCGCATCCTGTATTTCCATGTTCTAGCTAGCCGACATTTTTCTCGCATTTCTTTTCTGTGCGATATATCCTTGGCTTTGTCTCTAAGTCTTTGTGAGGTGCCAAGATAGTGGACCGTATGTTAGGACTGTCAGGACAAACAGCGTACACTTTTATCTTCAGCCCCACATTTTATTGTCTTATTGTCCAGGGGGAGGTACCGCCCCCTCCCTTGTTGTGCTTTCCTTCCTACCATTGTATCTTTAGTTTCATGGTGCTACCTACACATGTATTAATAGTTGTATAATCACACTCTGTCCTGCCTGGGGGTTGGGATGGCATGTTCCTCCCTTCTCCCTTGTTGTTTACCTGCAACAATAAATAACCAATCAATCAATCAATCAGGAACAGCAGCAGTTTCACCCCCGCGCCACCCCCAATCCCTGGCGCCTTCAGGAGGGGGAGGCCAGCAGGCGTCACACAAGCCAGTCAATAATTGTCATCTTGTTTTCCCCTTCATTATCCAGCCACCCCGATCCTGCGCCAGGGTGGGATGGCTTGGGTTGTTCGTGACCACGTGTCAGTGGTCATGGCCGGTGTGCCGAGCGCCTTGTAGCACAGCCATGGTTAGGACACAGCCAGTGTGTGACAAATGCTGACCATGGCAGATTTCCCTTCTCCAGGAGGCTGCCAGTGCCTTAGTCAGGGGTGATAATCCTGGTCTAAGGAGGCCAAGCGACGGTAGAGTAAAGCTTTCAGAGATAACGTACGGGGCTTATCTCACCAGTGTCCTGGGAATAACCCAGCACTGAGCACACGCCCAGTGGCCCTGCCGTGTTGGTGTGCTGTTCATCGTCTGTCTCATTAATACGTTAATCCTTTATAATTATATATTTCTGAACAACCCGGGAATGATTTTGGAGACATTGCGTCACTTTGTCTTTTCTTGTTTCTCTTGTGGGTTTAGTGGCTGCCGTGCTGTCTCTCTCTTTATATAATGTCTTCCAAAATCTCTATGTGCCTCATGAGTGCCTGCACGAAATTTTGACAGTGAAATGCTTCCCCAAAGTCTATGAAAGCCATGCGTCGAGATTGATTGTACTGGCTGAAATGATTGATTGATAGTTTATTGTTGCAAGTCTATGAAAGCCATGCGTAGAGATTGACTGTACTGGCTGAAATGATTGATTGATTGATAGTTTATTGTTGCAAGTCTATGAAAGCCATGCGTAGAGATTGACTGTACTGGCTGAAATGATTGATTGATTGATAGCTTATTGTTGCAAGTAAAACAACAAAGGAGAAGGGAGGTGTTGGTGTTGCTATATAACTTGGGTGTGTTGAAATCTGAAGAAGAACATGGGGTCCCCGGGTTCATCTTGGCTGTAACAGTTGAAGTCTGGAGCTGCACTTTTCTTTGTCTTGGTGTTAGTGAAAAGTTTGTAATAATAATAGTAATAGCAACCAAATAGTCGCTAAATATCATGTCTTAAGGCTGCCTTCTTGTGGATTCAAATATGCAATGGTGCGGTTTATCCAGGCCCCTCTTGAGATTGCAGGCATTGTGTGCAGAATTGAGGCACTTTTCAAAATCAAGAAGTCTCCTGCAGCATCTTCAAACCTTTCCCTCCCTGGGCCGAGGTGCCAAATCTTACTATATAGGCCTAGGGGGCTCGCTAATGGAGTTTACTTGTCTAGGCTACAGTTCCATCCTCCGCCATGTATGATCTACCAGTCAGGATATATTACTAGGGATCAGTTTGAGTGCCGCGGCCCTACCAGTCAGCCAGTCAGTTAAGAGGGACAGTTAGACAGACAGACAGGGGTAGTTGTGCAGACAGTCCATGGCGGCGCTGTTATCAGTGTTGTGTCTGCTGGAGTATTTTGGAGGTGGAGATAAACAATAATAAAAGGAATTAAGGGAAGGAAGCACACACAGCCTGGTCCTTCCTTGGCCCCGAGTGTGCCCGTGAGACGAGACCCTGGGCGAGGCAGGGGAGAGGCTGGCAGGGGCCCTAGAGGGAGTCCTGCAGGAGGAGGCAGGGTAGAGGCAGAGGCAGGCCCGTGAGCTCCTACCCCCTGTCCTTACACCAGGCACTCAGGACACCACTGCAAGGTAACGCTACGGCAGGGGAGGCAGGGTAAGGGTACAGGAGGCAGGGTAGAAGCAGAGGCAGGCCCGTGAGCTCCTACCCCTGTCCTCACGCCAGACACTCAGGACACCACTGCAAGGTAACGCTACGGCAGGGGACTGGAAGGGTACAGGAGGCAGGGTACTAAGGAGGTGAGGCAGGGTACTAGGGAGGTGAGGCAGGGTAGAGGCAGAGGCAGGCCCGTGAGCTCCTACCCCTGTCCTCACACCAGACACTTGGAACACCACTGCAAGGTAACACTACGGCAGGGGAGGCAGGGTAAGGGTACAGGAGGCAGGGTACTAGGGAGGTGAGGCAGGGTAGAGGCAGAGGCAGGCCCGTGAGCTCCTACCCCTGCCCTCACCAGACACTCAGGACACCACTGCAAGGTAACACTATGGCAGGGGAGGCAGGGTAGAGGCAGAGGCAGGCCCGTGATCTCTATCCCCTGCCCTCACACCCTCAGGACAGGTACAATCACACAGAATACTACGGCAGGGTAAAGGTGTGGCAGGGGATTGGAGGGGTACAGGTAGATATGGCACAGGCAGGGGTGGTGGAAGAGGCAGGGTATTGTATAGAATCACACCCAGTTCCCTCCAGTAGTGTTTTTTTTTTTTTTACGGAGTTCCACATGCTAACCGTCATTGATAAGCCGAGCTGTTGCGGATTAGTTTAAGGTTTTGAGATGAACTATTTAGCATCAGTAGGTTCCAGTTTTAACGACTGTAGATTAATATTTTAGCTTAAATGGGTTACTGTCCCAAGCTGCGTTAGGTTACTTCGGTATTTAGTTGGTGATAGATAATTATCCTTAGTGGTGAGAGGATAGTGTTTGTTAGGTTAAGGTGATGTTCGGGTACTTTAAGAAAATGCGGCTTGGCAGGACACGGGTGCACTGGTGTGCTAATACTTCACCATCTTGGATTGGGTGTTATTCTAGAGTGTAGAGCGTTTGTTTTCTTTTGCTGGGATGATACATTCCTGAAAGAGAGGGAAACTGTCTGAGGGATTATTTGAAACATTAACTCTACTGAAAGCCAATAAACAGTAACGTGTGTATAAGTTGAGTGAAGATAAATAAATGTATTTAAAATGTATTTGAAATTGTATTTCAATACTTTCCTTCAGTATTGTATTTGGTATTTAGATACAATCAAGTTAACGGTATTGTATTTGGTATTTAGATACAATCAAGTTAACGGTATTGTATTTGGTATTTACATACTTTTTAAGACAGTATTTAGTATTTAAATACATTTTAGAGTATTTTTGCCCATCTCTGCTCTGGGCTAAGATTTACAATCCTTGAAACACTGAAAGCTGGACCCAACTGGTCACATACTTTTCACAAGTTGAGTGGAGGCTGTATTAAGTAGTGTATTTTAACTTAATCTATTCACCTTTCATTCATTTGCAATAATCTCATCTAACATTACTGTACTGAGCAAAATTCCTTAAATCTACTGTCCTTGTCACTTTCACTCATCATTTTTTAACATCAGCTCAGGATTATCATTTGTACAATCTGTGGGGCTGGGAGACACATTTCCAGGGATACAGGGCACCATGCAGTCCGAAAATCAAGCGAATACTCAACTCCTAGACTAAATTTAAATCTGACTCCTGTTCCTCGTCCCTGCTGCCTGGCATTGTTCGCTGCAGTTTGGTGCCTGATTGGATTTTTTTTGTACTTTTTGTCAGCCACCATAAATGAATTCAAAATTACATATTATGATTTTTTAATTATCTGTGCTCGGATTATTTTGGACTTTTACTGTAGTTTGAATGAGTCGCACTTGGACCTGTGAGGATAGAACTTGTATGGCCTAATGGTGCTGTTGGTGGAAATGATAAAAAAAAGTAAAAAAAAAGATAATGATAAAATTAATATATAATAATAATAACAATAATAATAATTTGGTAGACTTCAGAACGGGTTACGATTATGCAAGCAATGTTTTTCCTGTACTATTGCAAAGCACTGCACTCATATACATAAAATTAATCCTTCATTTCATTTCAGATTATGCAGCAAGACGACGGCCACTGGTACTCAGCATTCCAGACGTTGTGAAAGGCTTCCCGAAATAGCCTCGTCAGTGTGTTGTGTTGTGTTGTGCTGCGTGGTGTTGTGTTGTGAGGAGCAGACAAGTGACCACCGCTGGGGCATGGAGTCAGGTGTGGCCAGTGCCTCAGTGTGTGTTGGTGATGTGTGACAGTGCTGTTCTCTCACCGTGATAAGACCATGTGTTCCTGTGGACAGAGGCGTAAGACTATAAGCCCACCCTGCTGCATCGGTGCACCGTGTTGGTGACGCACACACCGTATGTAAGGCAGCCAAGTGTTTGCCACACAGCTGCACGGCCGCCTCACTCAGCCTGCTGAGGTGCTGTGCTGAATTGGTTGCCTTCTCACCCCCTGCTATCACCAGCACCACCACCACTACTGTCACCGCCACTGCCACACCAGTGGTGCCACCGCTGCCATCATGCAGAGCGCCAGTGACATTATGTATGTGTACATGGCACGCCAAGGGTGTCGGGGTGCCAGCCCCAGTGAGCCCGGCATGGAGATGAATGATGTGATCCACGTGTCGGCTGACTACCTCCACCAGCAGAAGATGGCACCGGAATCCCCCAACGGCTGGCTGCTGGGCACCAACATACGCACCCGCCAGGAGGGCTACTTCCCAGGTGAGGCGGGGAGGGGTGGCCAGGGCACGGGGACTTTTAGAATTTATACCTAAGAGGTAGATGTTGGTTGACAAGGCAGGTAACATGAACTTAGGGTTTAAATTTACCTGTCTTGGGTGGTAAAACAAATAGTATACACTCCATCAGTGCTGTTGAGTTGCTCTGACCACTAACTTAAAAAGCCCAACCACCTAAGGTAACCTCGCGTGAATGATAACCTAGTCCCCTTAATGATAACCTGTGCGTAGAGGGCAGTCTCGCTCCCCTCTGTCCAGGCAACTTGTACATCATAGTCGACTCAGGGACCGGACCATTGGGTGATTAGGAGGAAACTAAACTTTGAGAAAACTTTCTGAGATGTAAAGGGCTTGCAAATATTTGTAACTGATGGAATTTGCCACACCTGTTAATTTGTCATAAGATTATAGTGGACATTTCTTTTGTTTGATTTTTGTTATCATTTTAGACTACACTCCAAAAGTTTGAAGCTTATTCCATTTGTATGATGCTGTTGATTAGAAGAATTTGGTGCTCCTTGATTTTCATTTCTTATATATCGCTCACTATCCATGAAATTAAATTATGGCAGTGTTGCATCACTTCTACTGTCCTTCAATTACTGATTCAAAAGCACCGTCAAAGCAAATAGGTTCATCTTTTCTACCCTTTTACCTGACCTGAATGGGTATAGATTTGTAGGAGTATTTCAGAACAAGGATTGGCCTTTGATGTACTCTCGTTGTGATGGTGAGAGGTGGATGGAGTTGGTGTGTCATGCAGAGAGGATGAATGGGGGTAGGCCTAGTAGGGTGAGGCTAACACATGCAAGCAAGGGTGTGGAGTCAGGTTCAGAGTCAAAGTTGCGGGAGTTCCTTACTTTTGGCCAGAGTCGGAATTTGTCATTAAAAGCATCTCTGACTCTGATTCCTTTATAATACGTGTGATGTTGTGTGGCGAGGTGTGGTATGGTGTGGTGGGGTTTGATTTGCCTTCCGCTGAACTGCAGAAGAGTGAAGGGGGAAGGGGGTAGAGTGAAAGTCGGAGTTTCAACCTTAAAATTTCCTGGAGTTGGAGTCAAATTTTTCATATCATATTCCACACTCCTAGGACGAGTGAGAGTAATGGGATGAAGCTAACATATGCAAAGGTGTATGGCTTTTCAAAATAAGAACGTAGCTATGTATATAAACCTCCATCTTTTCTGCCTTTACTAAACTGCAATGTAATAAAATAAACAGGAGAAGATGACGCCACTATAAACACTTGCCTGCGCCATGACGGGTTGGGGCCAAGTACCATCCAGTCCCCTCAAGCAAGCCTGCCGGTGCTATAGACGGTGACGTTAAAAAAATGAAATAAAAAAAATAAAAAAATACAGCGTTGGAATGCATTGTTATATTACGTCTCATGTCTTGCATTTTCTTCAGACGAGCAATGTCTTTATTTTTTATCAGCATTTAACTTTCTGCAGATTACAATATTTACTGCTACATTAAATAATCACCTTAGTGTCACGAATTTTGCAATATTTAAATGTCCTTTGAAGAATACACTATAAACATTGTGTTACTAAGCTTTAATACCATCATTAGGTTGAGATAGCCAGTAATAGGGAAGTGTCTGATCCTCGGGAACCAAAGTTGGTGTACTTATTTGTATCGTGCATTCATAACATGTGGGCAGGGGAGTACCTTTGGGAATGAATGCACTTAACCCGGTAGCAGTTATGGGCCAAATTTGTGGCTTTACCGTGTAGCAGCGACGAGCCAAATTTGTGGCTTTACCGTGTAGCAGCGACGGGCCAAATTTGTGGCTTTACCATGTAGCAGCGACAGGCCAAATTTGTGGCTTTACCGTGTAGCAGCGACGGGCCAAATTTGTGGCTTTACTGTGTAGCAGCGACAAATTTGTGGCTTTACCGTGTGTAGCAGTGACCAAATTTGTGGCTTTACCGTGTAGCAGCGACGGGCCAAATTTGTAGCAGCGACGGGCCAAATTTGTGGCTTTACCGTAGCAGCGACGGGCCAATTTAGTGGCTTTACCTTGTAGCAGCGACGGGCCAAATTTGTGGCTTTACCGTGTAGCAGCGACGGGCCAAATTTGTGGCTTTACCGTGTAGCAGTGACGGGCCAAATTTGTGGCTTTACCGTGTAGCAGTGACGGGCCAAATTTGTGGCTTTACCGTGTAGCAGCGACGGGCCAAATTTGTGGCTTTACTGTGTAGCAGCGACGGGCCAAATTTGTGCCAGGATATAAACCCCCCAAAAATAGATGATACATAATCTGATCATAAATGCTTTGATACTCGTATATATCATGAAATGGTTTGTGTGAGGGGTGATTTTTTCTCATTTTTCTCGCTTGGAGGGACCATTAAGAAACATGATCCCTGCTGCTACTGGGTTGAAAAAAAAAAAAATTAAATAAATAAAATAAAATAAATAAATAAATAAAATAAAATAAATATAAGGCAGACTGAGGATTAAGAATAAATGGCTGCCATATCACCATCACCATTATCTTCACCATCATCACCAGCCATCATTAGTCCACCGCAGTACAGAACCCTTTTCCAATGTCCTGCACCTTCCTGATGTTAGTGTGCTCCATCCTGCTTTGGAAAATGCTCTACTTTCATTTCTCCACTTGACAATCTATCTTTCCTGACCTTTACATTTCCTGGGTTGGCTCTCCTCTACTGTGTTTGTCCATCTGTTATCAGCCCTATGCATGATGTCACTCACCCAAGTCAGTCTCTTAGTAATCATCATCAGTACCTTCAATGTTTGTCTGTTTCTTAATCCATGATGCTCACCTTCTGTCTCCATGTTACACCAAGTATTTTTCTCTCCATTTGTTTCTGTGCACTTTTTTTGCTTCTTTGTATTCGTGGGTAACGCGTCACAGGGCCACAGCCGAGACCAAAGTTGCCACCCAACACGCCAAAGAGTAGCATGTCCATATCTTGTGTCCTACCTTACAAACCACTCCTTTGTTGTCATACATGTCTGCTACTGACCTGCAAACCTCTCGGAAAACTGTAGAAAATGGTGTAGAGATCAAGATAAGTGTGAAAAGGCAATTAAGTGTGCTAACCTGCTCGGCCATGGCTGGTGGAGTAGCCCAAAGTGTCTGGTGGTTCACCTCAAGGTAAAATCCAAAAGGAGCATTTACAAGAGTGCTTGATTTGGCCCGTCGCTGCTACACGGTGAAGCCACAAATTTGCCCCGTCGCTGCTACACGGTGAAGCCACAAATTTGGCCCGTCGCTGCTACACGGTGAAGCCACAAATTTGGCCCGTCGCTGCTACACGGTGAAGCCACAAATTTGGCCCGTCGCTGCTACACGGTGAAGCCACAAATTTGGCCCGTCGCTGCTACCGGGTTAAAGGTGAAAATGTGCAGATATGTAATACTCCGCTTCTGCACAAACACTAAAACATGAAGGTGACTTGCCAAGGGCTCAAGTCATCCCCCACTGCTAGCATTCTTCTTTTTGCTTTGTGGCACACTGACTCATTGGAGTATGTGAATTGTTCATTTTGACAAGTGGATAGGTTTGGTTGAGGGTAAACACAGGGAGGAGTTTAGATTCTTTAATTTCTAACGTTTCGGCTAAGAAGCCATCCTCAGAGAAACTGATAAACTGGGTTGAAAACACATTACTTATATCAACATACAAAATTTCCTACTAAGCATCTCCATAGGGTATTGCCTACCTGATGATCCTTTTCCGTTTACCTGACCTGATGGCCAATCTAGCGGTATTATCTGCCCACCTGATGATCCTTTCCGTGTACCTGACCTGAGGATGGCTTCTTAGCCGAAACGTTAGAGAAGCTAAACTCCTCCCTGTGTTTAGCCCCCACCAAACCTTTCATTGGAGTATCTTGACTTCATTAATAACAACCATGCACTGTGGATTAATTTTAAGTAATATCTTTTAAAGAGTGAAACCGTAGAAGGGGAAATAAAGGGGAACCTCCTATATTAATGTGAATGTTTTTTCACAAGTTTCCCTCCCATTTCCTGTTGATGCCTTGTGACTGAGTGCAGCATTTCCTTGCAGGCTACTTTTTGATGCTGAATGGCACGCGCCGCCGCAGCAACGCACACCCTGAACCCAAGCCACCACTCCCCAGCGACTCACAGGTGAGGCCGCTGCGTGTGTGTGTGTGTGTGTGTGTGTGTGTGTGTGTGTGTGTGTGTGTGTGTGTGTGTGTGTGTGTGTATTTACCTACTTGTAGTTTACTGGGCCCGATCTAAGCTCTAATAGTCCCGTCTCCATATCTACATTTATCCAACCTTTCCTTCATTTGTTGGACACTGTTCGCCTCCACCACCTCTTCCCACAAGCTGTTCCATGTGTTGACACTTCTATGTGGAATACAATACATTTTTAAGTCACTCAAACAGGTTCCTTTATCAAGTTTCTTCCTATGTCCTCTCAGCCCCTGCATTCTCGCAGTTAAGAAGATATCATTTCTATCCACCCCATTAAACTTATGTACCAACTTATACAGCGTGATCAGATCTCCTCTCTCCCTTCTTTGTTCTGAATAGTGTGTGGGTGACACCAGCCGGCCTGTCCTGCTGAGCGTGTATGGGGCCCTTAAGGGTCTTAACAGATTAAAATTGATTAAAGTGGAAGATTTTCTTTATTATGTGTTACGAAAATCTACTTGACTGCCATGAGTGAAGTTTGATATTTTCTCCATTTGGCAGTCAGTGTTTTAGTTGTGTAGTGAAAAGTTAACCCCTGGATGGCAGCAGCATTTAAAGAGTAGCTCCCACAAAATGAATGGTCTGTATATAGTCATTGCCGACCTCAGGACCGTAGCATAAATATAGTCACGCCACATAACAGATGTTTTAACTATCGTCTATATACAGATTCAACTGCAATCTGGAAGTGTTATATTTCTGCCATACAAAACTGAGTGAGTGAATTTTGTACCGTCTCTATGTCTCCACCACCATCTAAGGGGTAGTTTTATGTGACTGGTTTGATGGTGGTGCTGCTGCCATGGGTGGAGGTGCATAACTGTCACTGGTATGATAAAAAGGTTAGGAGCCATTGTTTTATGTATTTGACAAAGGGATACAAGGAACACAAAGCTTGGAGAGAAATCATATGAAAAGCCTGAGGGGAACACAACATTGTCTGGATGATGAGGGAAAGGTCAGGAAAGTGATGTGGTTTTGTGGTAGGACTCCTGTAAAAGATATTCCAGAGTTTTATTTAACTTTCGGAGTGCGCATTCATCTTTCCAACCTCTGGCGTCCAAAACTGACAGTCTGCTTTTATTCTCCTTCTTGTATCGCTACAGTGTCGAAATGTCATCCCTTCTGCTTGAATTTAACTTTATCTTGGCGAGGAGAGAGAAGTTACAGGGAGCCAAATCCAGCGAGTAGGTGGGATGATGAGAAGGAGCAATAATCTTGTCAGTGTGGTCAGAAACCTTGCCCACTTTCAATAGACTATGACCATGTGCTTTGTAATGGCAGGGCACACCAATTTTAAGAGATTGAGGGAATGACACCATGCTGGACTTGTTTGGCTTCTCTTTTCTTGCATGAAGGAAATATTTACCCACGAGGCCGCTGCATTCATGCATTCCTATTAACCACGGGATGGAGTGTTGTAGGATATATCGATGAATGCTCTTATCTTGCCAACAATGTTCATTACAACGACATGAATAATGTACGGCACTCAGTTTTTTGGTGTAAGCATGATAGTGAGCATTTCATCTCTGATATTTTGCTAGTTTGGTACAGAAAAATGTCCATTAAGCCTCGCTGGACCCCAGCTTGCGGCAGGTTTGGCTCTGGCAGAGGCTCCAGCAGGGCCACCAGATGGCAGGTCCAGCTCGGCGAAGGACTGAATTGGCAGTACTTAAAAAAGTTCCATCACTCAGAGATTACTGAGGGCAGGCAGAGAGGGCAGGGAGAGAGGGCAGGGGATTCACAAAATATATTGTAAGATAAAAGCCTTGTAAACTCAACTTTTTAACTTACAACCTCAGGAAACTTGTGCCACCACCTAACTCACAAAGGAGGTTGCAGGGATGCTGTGAGTAGAATGTAGCGATAGAAAGACAGATGAGTGAGGAAACCCTCCTGACGTCATCAGACTCGACTGAATCACTGTTGCTTACTCAGAGTGTGGCAACAGCTGCACAGGTGTCTCCCAACCTCCTCTCAGTCCTACTGTGCAAACTGCTGACAGCTGGGCTAAGTAGCAGACTGGGAGTTGAGGTACAAAGTCAGACATACGACTTATTATTTTATATAATTATTTTTAATGTTTGTCCTACAGCTCTGGTATGCTTTTGTGATGGGCTCTGGTAGTTGGTCCCAACCTGTTAGTGGTACGGGCAAGTGTTTTATAGTGGTGCCATTCTTCTTTGGCTCATGCTGCCTCCCAGGCTCCACTTGATCCTCTTGAGAGAGTTTCGCCAGAGTCTGGGCTGATAGGTGGTCATCAGGACAGCTTGTGGGTAGTCTTTAGTTTTTAGTGGGTAGCCACTTTGTGAGGACTGAAAATTGTCAGCTTATAGCAGCAGGCAAGACTTGTACCCGGGTCCTCCAGGACAGCTCACCTGCATGCTGACCACTCAGCCACCGCCTCCCTGAGAAAAACAACAAGTTATATATTCAAATGATGCCATGCTGATTAAGTAACTCTTTTTGCTGTTCATTAGGTTAGGTTAAATTCAATTGTTCTTCCACACACTATTTGTTATCTGCTGGTTGACAAAAGGAATATTAAGAATAAATTCGTGTTATAATTACAAAAAGAAAATTTTATTACTGCAAAATGGAGGATGAATCTTATCTTAGTACTTAACCATGGCCTGTAGTAATAATTAGGATCTCCCTCCAAACTATAGTAGAATCTTGCCAAGCAATCTCCAAAATATATCATTTTTTCAACAACAATGACAAGTTAAAGCAGATACATGTAATAAGGAGGCAGGAGGGCAGTGAATAGACAAAATACTTAACACTGGCTTTGTCTCATTGATGATCTCTACAATTTTTGAACTGGTGGAGCCTGTCAAGAAGGCAAGGGAAAGTACTACATTGTCTGCAAGGAACAGCAACACCGAGGTACAGAGAGGTAGAGAACTGTCTATGCTGGATTGTGTTCATAGTTCTGAGACAAAGCCAAACTCTTTCAGATGCTACTTCTTTGTAAACATGCATTTGGTTACAACTGACGTGTGTCACTATGACTTGCTAACCAAAATTCCTCTTAAGCATCTCAAGGTGCATTGGTCAGCGTGCCCAGATATGAATCCACAGGCCTGGTTTCACATCCTGGCCCAGGTGGTTGGTGTGCAGCTCACCCATCCTCCCTTGTGAGCTGGTTGATAAATGGTTACCTGGGGAAGTTAAACTGTGGTAACCTGGATGTCACTCTGGCCCTGTGTCCCGGGAAAAATGTGTTCTATCCCACCACGGGCTCAAAGGGCCAATGCAACGGAAATGAGCATCATGGGTACACACAGCTCTTGTGTATGCCCCCAATTTTACCTTACGCTTATATGTTGCGTATCAAGACAGTCATAATCAAGATAGGGAACTAGAAAGGATGAGATGAGTTGACAGAACTGACTCACCTAATCAGTATTAGGGAAGTTGGTGGTATCCATAAATTAAACAAGATTGAAGAACCTCTAAGGAATGACAAAAGCATGACAGCATCCTGTAGAAGACTAGGCAATGGCAGATATATCATAAGTTATTTCCTCAAAAAGAATGAGGGAGGTGGTGGCTGAGTGGTAGCGTGCTGGCGTCGCGTTCGGGAGGTCCAGGAGGGACGTCGGTTCGAATCTTGTCCGCCACACAGCTGGGATTTTTCAGTCACCACCGAGTGGCCTAAGACTACCCACATGCTGCCCGGAAGACCACCTGTCAACCCAGACTCTAGATAACCTCTCCAAGGTGAGGCTCAAAGATGAGCTACGGGGGGCAGTATGAGCCAGTGCAAGATGGCGCCACTATAAACACTCCCCTGCGCCACAACGAGCTGGGCCGACCATCAGGACCCACCAGTGAGGAAACCAAACGGCACAATAGGCTGCGATGTGAAAAAAAAAATGGCAGTCATGAATAATGTGGATTAAGTAGCCAGGGTTGTGATGAAGCTCTACACTGCATTGTACCATGATCATTGTGGGCAGGAGGCTGGTAGGGAGGAGGGTTATTTGCTGAATTTGGAAATCCTCAGCATAACCGTGGATGCAGTAAAGCAAGGTAATTTTACAATGTTTGCCAGAATGGAAGTAAATAAAAATAGCATTGTAGTACATGAGAAATGAGAAATAATTGTAAACTCCTTGATTATGAAAAATATTCTTAGCTTAATTATCCCATCCACTGCGATTGGCACGGATTTCGCCTTCACTGGTAGCCTGGTAACATATACGTACTCCCAGGTCTTTCTCTGCCTCTGTGGTGGATAGTGGAGTGTTCCCCATGTGGTATTGGTGTGCTGGATATCCCTTCACTGGTAGCCTGGTAATGTATACTCCCAGGTCTTTCTGTGCCTCTGTGGTGGATAGTGGAGTGTTCCCCATGTGATATTGGTGTGCTGGATATCCCTTCACTGGTAGCCTGGTAACGTATACTCCCAGGTCTTTCTCTGCCTCTGGTGGATAGTGGAGTGTTTCCCATGTGGTATTAGTGTGCTGGATATCCCTTCACTGGTAGCCTGGTAACATACTCCCAGGTCTTTCTCTGCCTCTGTGGTGGATAGTGGAGTGTTCCCCATGTGGTATTGGTGTGCTGGATATCCCCTCCCAAGGTGCAGGACTTTACATTTTTCTTTATTGAATTGTAGCAGCCACTTTTTGTTCCACTCCTGTAGCTTGGTGATGTCTTCTGGTAGGGAATCCACAGTCAAGGGGTTAGTAAAATCCTGTAATGGTATCCAGAATAAAATGAGACTAATGCCGTGGTTTGCGTCTTGTCTTTAGGCAAGTCACACCTATCACTGAAATGTACCAGGTGTTATCATGGATTTTATTGAGAGGCAGCCCACTTTTAGCCCCGCACTGTGCCCCTCCAATTAACGGGGTAACTATCTTATTTAGTCGATAGGTGATGAGGTTAACAAATTGATACCAAGGCCTTAGACGGTTTAGTGAAGAGCGGGTTGTTTAGTTTTGTTTTTTAATCAGTAAAGGAAGCAGGTCAAGGGCAAAAACAACAAAAACAAAAACAAAAAAAGACCACTACAAAAACACACACACACACACACACACACAAAAAAAAAAAAAAAAAAAACAAACAAAAAAAAAAAAAAAAAAAAAAAAAAAAAAAAAAAAAAAACACAAACACAGAAAACTACAAAAAAAGGCAACTATTGATGGTAATGATGATGGTAATGGTGTGTGAGTGATTATGGTGATGGTAATGGTGGGGAAGAGAACAACCATGATCCAAAGGGATACCATTAACCCAAACCCCTTCTCTTCCAGCCCTACGTGAACTTTGGAGTGGTCGCCGGCACTGACTCATCCCCGGCTCCATATGGTGAGTACCGAGTGTGTTTTTGCTGTGTTGGAATGTCTCCGTATTTTTCCTGTATTAAACTGTCTATTATCTGCTCTCATATTTGCCGTTCTGAACTCTCTCTTCTCTCTTCTCATTTTTCCTGTATTAAACTGTCCACTATCTGTTCTCCTTTTTGCTGTACTTAACTCTCTTTTCTCTTCGTATTTTTCCTGTATTAAACTGTCTATTATCTGTTCTCCTTTTTGCTGTACTGAACTCTCTCTTCTCTCTTCGTATTTTTCCTGTATTAAACTGTCTATTATCTGCTCTCCTTTTTGCTGTACTTAACTCTCTCTTCTCTCTTCGTATTTTTCCTGTATTAAACTGTCTATTATCTGCTCTCATATTTGCCGTTCTGAACTCTCTCTTCTCTCTTCGTATTTTTCCTGTATTAAACTGTCTATTATCTGCTCTCCTTTTTGCTGTACTGAACTCTCTCTCTCTCTTCTATTCTCATTTTTCCTGTATTAAACTGTCTATTATCTGCTCTCATATTTGCCGTTCTGAACTCTCTCTTTTCTCTTCTCATTTTTCCTGTGTTAAACTGTCTATTATCTGCTCTCGTATTTGCTGTACTGAACTCTCTCTCTCTCTTCTATTCTCATTTTTCCTGTATTAAACTGTCTATTATCTGTTCTCCTTTTTGCTGTACTTAACTCTCTCTTCTCTCTTCTCATTTTTCCTGTATTAAACTGTCTATTATCTGTTCTCCTTTTTGCTGTACTTAACTCTCTCTTTTCTATTCTCATTTTTCCTGTATCGGATTGCCTCGTTTTCTATCCTCATTTTTCCTGTATTGAACTGTTTATTTTCTGTTCAGATTTTCACTATACTGGACTCTCTTTGTTCTCACCTTTGCATTAACAAACTCTTTTCTATTCCCATTTTTTCTTTGTCAAACTGTTTTCTCTTTTCTCATCTTTGCTGTATCAGACTGTCTTCTCTTTTCTCATTCTCCTCTCTGGACTGTCTCATCTTTGCTCTCATTCCTCATTTTAAAAGGCTATACATGTTGACCTTACTTTCCTAGTGTTTGAAGTCTGCCATAAGGAGGTGGAGAATTGGTTTACAGACCCATACCTTTGTTGACGCTAGCCTCTTTAACCCAGTAGCAGCGGGGATCATGTTTCTTAATGGTCCCTCCAAGTGAGAAAAATGAGAAAAAATCACCCCTCACACAAACCATTTCATAATATATATCAAAGCATTTGTGATCAGATTATGTATCATCTATTTTGGGGGGTAAATATCAGGGCACAAATTTGGCCTGTCGCTGCTACACGGTAAAGCCACAAATTTGGCCCGTTGCTGCTACACGGTAAAGCCACAAATTTGGCCCGTTGCTGCTACACGGTAAAGCCACAAATTTGGCCCGTCGCTTCTACTGGGTTAATGCTGGGGTTACAATACAGTGCAAGGTAGGGATGTCCACTTCCCTGAGGCGAGACATACCAGCCTCATACCTAAAAAAGAAACAGTTTGGCGTTGAAAGTCGTGTTTGTTCAGTCTTTTTGTCTTGGAGATACTAGTTGGAAGTGTTGCCTTTATTTCGTTAGGTTGGAACTGAAAAGGGGAGAGGGAAGGGAGGGTGTGCATTAATGGTCTCCCCAAGAGTATGGACGGGAGTAGATAGGCATGGATGGTGTGAGCGAGGATAGCTTGGATGACGTGTAAGATAGGCATTGTGAAGCCTGTGTGAGTCTGTGCATGTCAAGGGATGTGAATGTGATGGTTGGAAGTGTAGAGATTGGGGGTGGGGTTGGGAAGTGGGGTGCTGATGGAGTTCCTGCTGGATTTCCCCTCCCAAAGTGCAGGACTTTACATTTTTCTTCATTGAATTGCAACAGCCAGTCTTTGTTCCCTCGTCTTCTTGTAGGAAATCTGCAGTCAAGTGGTTAATGAAGGGTGAGCCTATCTACGAGGACTGGTGGAGATGATGGAGATAGAGGAGGCAGTAAAGAACTTAAAATTAGGAAAGGCCCCTGGCAGCAGAAAGGCTGAAATATAGAGGTGCTTTAGTGAATGTAATTACGGAGGGGAGGCTGTGAATATGTGATCAAGCCTGGAGGTGAGGTGAGATGCCTTATATAGAGGTTGATGAGTTCTTTTATAGAGGTTGATGAGTTCTTATATAGAGGTTGATTGTTGTTATATAGAGGTTGATGAAAATAAAAAAAGAAATATAAGATAAAGATTGAGGAAAGCCATCATTGTTTCGCTGTACAAATGAAGAAAGAGTAGGGATGATTGTAGGAGATTGTTGCCATAGAATAAGCTTATGTAGTGTGCCAGGAAAGGGGTATGGAACAGTTTTAACATTGACTGCGGATTTCCTACCAGAAGACATCACCAAGCAACAGGAGCGAAGCAATAAGTGGCTGCTACAATTAAATGATGAAAAATATAAAGTCCTGCACTATCCACCACAGAGGCAGAGAAAGACCTGGGAGTATATGTTACCTGGCTACCAGTGAAGGCGAAATCCGTGCCAATCGCAGCGGACGGGTGAATTAAATGAGAGGATGATGAAAGTAAGCAATATAAATGTGGTAATAGCAAGAGGGATTTAGGAAAGGGAGGGGAAGTGTGCCATTGTCCCTCGTATCTGCTGCCCCCATTGCTTCCTCCACAAATATGTACATCAGTGTTCGTCGCGTTTTAATGGTATAAACACACTACATAAGGGAAGGTCGGGAACATTGATTAGTGTATGTGTGTGTGTGTGTGCGCTTGTGAATCTGATCTTTGCTTTAAAAATGACAAGTGAAAAGTATTAGGAGAAGGTTAGGAAACTCTTGCCTTCATGGGTTGTGGAAATGATCATGGGAAGGCCTGAGGAGGAACAGCGCTTGGTGGACTTGTTCTCTTTTCCTTTTACCCTTGAGCTGCTTCCTTTGCTGTGAAAAAATGGTGTGGGAGGGTATGTACGTGAAGGGACGAGGTCTTTATATAAGGATACGAGTGCCTCCCTGTGAGTGCGTGGGGAGCAGAGGGAAGGTTGGTGTTGGTGTGTGTGTGTGGCGTCACCGTGTGTGTCTTGCAGCGTGTTTTGGCATCATAAGGTTCACATGTGGTGCACAGTTAGGAAATGTGTGAGTATTTCAAAGAATAAATCAACAGCAAATTGTAGAATACACAGCTTTTATTCCTTGGCTGCATACAGAAATGGGGACATACAAGTTATATACAAGTTATACCTTTAATCTGCTCGACAGCCACTTGGGGCTTGGTGAGCAGATGATAGCACCTCGATATTGAGGAGCAGATGAAAGCCCCTCGTTATTCAGTTTACTCCCGACGCTACAAGTTGGATTGATTCATGTTCCAGTAGATAGGCAAAACAGGAATTTATTTATTTATTTTTTTGCCCTTGAGTTGCCATCTTTACTGTAACACAAAACAGGTAGTGGATAATGACAGGATAAAAGATAATGGAAACAAATCCATCAGATGTATCAACACAAGTATGACAGCGTTCCAAATGGAGGCCAGGTAAACACATGGATGGGGAGGACAGGTAGGGAATAATTAGTTTCTGGGGCATCTACAAGAATTTTTTCAAGGGAGTCAGAGCCAATATGCTTTAGATCGTAGGGCATATATTCATCACATTTAACCATGTAGCAGCGACGGGCCAAATTTGTGGCTTTACCGTGTAGCAGCGACGGGCCAAATTTGTGGCTTTACCTTGTAGCAACGACGGGCCAAATTTGTGGCTTTACCGTGTAGCAGCGACGGGCCAAATTTGTGGCTTTACTGTGTAGCAGCGACGGGCCAAATTTGTGGCTTTACCATGTAGCAGCGACGGGTCAAATTTGTGGCTTTACCGTGTAGCAGCGCCGGGCCAAATTTGTGGCTTTACCGTGTAGCAGTGACGGTCCAAATTTGTGGCTTTACCGTGTAGCAGCGACGGGCCAAATTTGTGGCTTTACCGTGTAGCAGCGACGGGCCAAATTTGTGGCTTTACCGTGTAGCAGCGACGGGCCAAATTTGTGCCATGATATTAAACCCCCAAAAATACATGATACATAAACTGATCACAAATGCTTTGATATATACTATGAAATGGTTTGTGTGAGGGGTGATTTTTTCTCATTTTTCTCGCTTAGAGGGACCATTAAGAAACATGATCCCTGCTGCTACCGGGTTAATATTTCCTTGGTAAACTACAAAGCAACAGAACATACAATTTCCCACTAACTACAATACCTGGTACCCCCCTGAGATTTAGAAAAACATCAGTATTGTCATAACTTACAAACGAGAGTGTGAGCAGAAATAAACAGATTTACACAGGGGGTCAACTGTCCCTCCTCGCCTCCCTCCCACTGCACGCCCATGACCAGTTCTCAGTCGTGTAACCTTGTGTATCATGGGGCCAGTTTTACAGTCCAGTACAGGAAGTTTGTGAGCCCCCAACCAAACACAAAATACCACGAAAATTCCTTGTGGCTCTATAGTGTTTGGCGTTGATATGAAAAAGGAGGAGGGAATTTTAGGACACCACACAGGGAATCTCTTTATTAGTATCTGGTATAGAGCAGATATAGCGGATCATTGTGGTGAATGTAGCTTGGTTTGGTCTGTGGTGCTGTCGAACTGGCCCTTTGTGGCAGGCAGGTCCCCAAAGAGTGGACGGTCGTGGGGGAATGCCTCAAATGTACACATCTCACCAGGTTAAGGTCTTTCGAACAGTTCAGACAATACAGTCACTACAGACCAAACTAAGTCCACACTATTATAACCATGGCTGCCATCTTAGAGGGTAGTCTGTGCTTTCCTCTCTGGCTATATATCAGGGGGCATCTTTGAGTCTCTTGTCCCTGCATTACAATCTCTCTTACCTTTGCTTCCATGGGGACCGTTCATCCGCCTCTACAACCAAGGAAAGCACGGAATATGTTCGATCAGGACTTCTTAACCCCGCTGTGTGTACATCTGGGCGCATCTATGAGTCTCTTGACCCTGCCTTGCAAACTCTCCATGGGGGTGAGTTCTTAGCGAGGTCCCTTACCTTTGCTTCCATGGGGACGGTTCATCCGCCTCTACAACCACGGAAACACGGAATATGTTCGATCAAGACTTTTCTTAAACCCGTTGTGTGTTTTAGATTGGATGTACATACTTGCCTTGCTTGTTGTTTTGTGTCGGTCAGTACGGGGAGGGACGGGAAGGGTAGAGGAAATAAATGCTATGAGGAGGGTATCTGGACACCTCTCCTCCTGAAATTGACCTCTCTTTCGGCCACCTCTTTGGATTCTTTTTGGGAGCAGCGAGTAGTGGGCTTTTTTTTTTTTTATATTATTGTTTACTCTTGTGCCCTTGAGCTGTCTCCTTTGTTGTAAAAAAATAGAAAAATAAAAAGTTGGCGTGTGTTTGTGTTTGAGGTAAATATAGATAAAGCGTTAGACGATCAAACGTATTCCTTTAAATCCTGTCGTAATAGCTTCTACGGTGGCAGTTTATCCACCTCTCTGTAGCCGAACATCCGTGAGAACACACTGAATAGCTGCAAGGTCGAGTGTTCCCTGGGCACTTACAACTCAGACAAAAAAAAAACATCAAAAGGGAGATCGTAAGACACCCTCCCTGGAGAGCACACACTGTAAGGTCGAGAGTATTCAAGACAAGCAGGCCAGAGAGAGAATTATATTGAAGATGTTAAGTCCAAGGCCGAGAGTATTCAAGACACGCAGGCCAGAGAGAGAAATAAAGGTGGTAAGACCCCTTCCCCCTCCCCTCCTCAGCTCCCTTCCCTCGCCCCCTGCTCAGAAAAGAGAAATAAAGGAAAGGTGATAAGACTCCCTTCCCCAGTCTCCTCCGCCCCCTTCCCTCGCCCCCTTCTCCCTCCGTGAAGAAGACGCGCCGAGCTGCTGCAAGGTCGCGTACATCAAGCGCACCCAGTGAACCCCGCCGCCGTGCTGGTAACACTAATACACCGGCGGTGGAGGGGCGCCTTGTTAGGTATATAGCTGCACCAAGATTGTGTAATTTTGAATGGGAATCACCATGAGAGTATTTTCCAGACCTCCCCGTTTTGTTGGTTTCGAAGCTACAGCCAAACGTCTTTACTCATGGGCCACACCTCCGTAGAGAGACTGGGAATACTTATGCACATGGACCGCTGTTTACACGGGCAAGGCGCACCGGGCGTATCAATTTAATGTGTTATTCTTGCTCCCTGTGATGCCTCGGCCCCAAGCAGGTGTGTCCGCGCATTCGTTACCGCGGCTGGAGGTCATTCCGTTGTGGCTGCATTTCACGGCGTGTTTTGGAAAGGAAATTCTTGCTATGTGTGTGTGTTGTGTTCCTGGGTTGAAGGTTGGTGTGGGGGGAAGAGGGAGGGGGTAGAGGGGAGGCCTGAGGACAATGGGTCTTATATTTAAACCTTTCAGCCCCCAAACACGTACGCATAACAAGGCTTTCGTAGGACTTGTGGGCATTTCCATGGGTAGTTTTATGAGGCTGGTGGTAGTTCGACAAAGTTTTGAACCGTTAACGTAAAGAAACACTCATGGTGACGCGCTTAACCCCTTTTTTTGCCTCTAGAAATGACTGATGTAAGATGAAGAAGCGTCAAATAATACTGACCAGGTTGTTTTAAATACCTCGGCCTACACAGCGATCGGTGAGGGGAGGGAAGGTATAGATGACGTGTATGTTATGGGGAACAGTTGGCTTGTGTATGTTTCTGCTACTGCTCTGAGACGCTGGTGCATTGAGTCCAGACCCAGAATAGCCAGGCTCAAAGGAAGTCTAGGTAAATTGTTAACACAGGGATCGGTGAGGGGAGGGAAGGGTAGCTGACTTGTATGTTATGGGGAACAGTTGGCTTGTGTATGTTTCTGCTACTGCTCTGAGACGCTGGTGCATTGAGTCCACACCCAGAATAGCCAGGCTCAAAGCAAAGGAAAGGGAGTTACATGGTCAGCGCAGTCTTGGTAGCCACGTCCGCCGGTGTGCCAACCTGACAAATGCAATGGGAGCAAGTTTAGTCTTTCCGTAAACATTGGGGTCACTGTCTCGGCACAATGAGGTGAGCTAGAAAGGGGGAAATTATGCGTGTTATAAGTCTGTGTGTGTGTGTATGTGTGTGTGTGTGTGTGTGTGTGCTTTACAGTTTTCTTTTAAGTTCATTTGCTATTCCCCGCGCATGAAGGACGCCGTGGTTGACCGGGGAGGGAAAAAATAAAAAAATGGTGTGTTAGTTGCGGAAAATTTCTTACAAGACTGACGCGTGTGTGGGAGGCTTGAAGGATGGCCGCTGGGGTGACGGGGGGCAGGGGGGGCGGTGGGGGAGGAGGGGGGGGGGGAGATGGTCTTGGCAGCTTCACAAAAGATTAAAAGAAGCAGTTTCGAAAAATTCACTCCCAGGATGGAATGTGAGATGCATGGGAATATCTATCTTTCTATCTATCTATCTATAACACACACACACACACACACACACACACACACTCTATTCATGCATATGCAGACAGATTAATATTTCTTTTGACATTTTATCCGAGTGTGCCGGAAAAAATTTGCATGCAGTTGGTGAATGTAGGACTCATCTGCTTTAGTGTGACCTGGATAGTGTGCGTGTGTGTGTGTGTGTGTGTGTGTGTGTGTGTGTGTGTTTGTGAGTCGCTATTCCTCTTCACTTGTCTTCGCCCTCCTGTCACGCATCTCATCCTTTTTACTCGATTCTATACGACCCTGGAGCAATAACGTTAATTAATACCCGCCTTTTCAGTAACACAGGTAAGTACGGGTGGACTCTAGGAGTTGTACTATAAGACATTTCGCCGCCCAAGAACACCTGATGAAAAGAGAACCCATGAGAAATCGATATATCTCCTAGGCCTTTGGAAGTAGTTGATGTGTTAGTCGGAAGCGTCTGATGATACCGACGCAAGTTACTATAGTCTCATTCCGCCGTTTTTTCCTGTATAATAAATGTGAAAAAGAATACTCATGACAACCCGATCAATCTCCTTTTCGGCCTTTGATAATAGTTGATGCATTGGTTATCCGGAAGCGTCTGAGAGTACCGCCCTAAGCTACTATAAAAAAATAGTCTCCCTCCTTCGTTTTACCGTTCTTTGTATGCTTTTATCGTGCATGGAAGGGCGGGTGTGACAGTCTCTTGCCACGATACAGCACCAACGGCTCTATCGCAGTCTGTCCTCCCCGCCCCGCCCTGCCGCCGACTCCGTTCCCTAACTGTCAACAATTGTGTCTCCGTCCTTTACAATTATTTCTATCGTGCATGGAAGGGCGGATGTGACAGTCTCTTGCCACGATACAGCAACGTTTCTATCGCAGTCTGTCCTCCCCGCCCCGCCCTGCCGCCGACTCCGTTCCCTAACTGTCAACAATTGTGTCTCCGTCCTTTACAATTATTTTTATCGTGCATGGAAGGGCGGATGTGACAGTCTCTTGCCACGATACAGCACCAACGGCTCTATCGCAGTCTGTCCTCCCCGCCCCGCCCTGCCGCTGACTCCGTTCCCAAACTGTCAACTCTTGTGTCTCCGTCCGTTTTACACACGTTTCTCCGTCCTTTACAATTATTTCTATCGTTCATGAAAGGGCGTGTGTGAGTCTCCTGCCACGATACAGCATCAACGTCTCCATCCGCCCCGCCCCGCCCCGCCCCGCCGGAGTCCGTTCCCAAGCTGTCACCTCTGTCGTGTCTCCGGGTTGGTATTGTCAGACGCTCCCACCCCTCACACCAACTCTTTCCAAAGGCTAAAAAGAAGGTTAATCGAGTTCTAATGAGTGTTCTTTTAGGTCCACGGTACAGAAGAAGGCTCAGACTACCACCAGGGTCATAAAAGTACCCCTGGAAATGCCCTGTACTCCCACGAAAGACTAGTAAATTACGTGTTCTTGGGCGCAATGTTTAAAAATATGGCCCGTCCCTAATACGTATGTTTCCTTAGTGCGTGAAAGAGCGGGCTTGACGTTATCTCCCGCCACGAGACAGCCGCCACATCCCTCACGTCCCGCTCCGCCGTCTACCAATGCCGTTTCTGTGTTCCTTTTATGTCGCTTCGGTACGCCCTTCTCCTTTGCCTCGAAGCGCCCCGTGACACAATCTGCAACAAGACAGAGTGAGGTCACCATGAATAGCATTATAAGATATTTCGTGGCCCAAGAACACCTATTTGACAAGGCTTTCCTAGGAGTTGTGGGCATTTCCAGGAGTAGTTTTTCGACCCTTGTGGTAGTGTGACCCTTCTTCTGTACCGTGAGCCTAAAGAAACACTCATTAGAACCCGACTGACCCCCTCTTTGACCTTTAGAAAAAGTTTATATGAAGTCGAATCGCTTGGTGACACACATTCTGCAACAACACAGCGAGGTCTTCACATCCCTTCCGTCTCTGCCCTGCCCCACGCCGTCCCAAACCGTCTTATTCTGTCATTTCCCTCCACTTTTATGATTCCTCAGTGCCTTCATCTTCCCCTTCCTCCTCCCCTCTCCGCCTCGAATCGCTGGGTGACACACATTCAGCAACAACACAGCGAGGTCTTCACATCTCTCCCATCTCAGTTTCCGTTCCCAATCCGTCTCACTTTTATGATTCGTCAGTGCCTTGATCTCCCTCTTCCTCCTCCCCTCTCTGCCTCGAATCGCTGGGTGACACACATTCTGCAACCACACAGCGAGGACCTCATCTCTGCCATCTCAGTTTCCGTTCCCAATCCGTTCTCACTTTTACGTTTCCTCAGTGCCTTGATCTCCCCTCTACCGCCAGGAGGCACCGGGGAGCGACCAGCAGGGGGTGAAAGCAAATTACTATTCCGCATTAGTCTTCACATGCTGTTCTAAACCGCAGTTCCCTCTGACGACAAGCCTACATTTTTAGCGCGGTGGTAAAGGCAGGTCAGGTCCGTGCGTGTGGCAGCCCATACCCCACCTACCACCGGCCTAATCCCGCCTAATTCCGGCCCACCAACTCGTATTTTGCGCTAAGCTGATGGAAGCTGATGTTATGTACGTGTGTCATTTGCCAAGTTGTCGAAAAATCCGCTTCAGAGAGCATAAGGAACGTTTGACCCAGTTAATGCTTGAGGAGGCAGGGCGGAGAGGAGAGAGAGAGAGAGAGGGAGAGAGAGAGAGAGAGAGAGAGAGAGAGAGAGAGAGAGAGAGAGAGAGAGGAGAGAATGAAAAGAAAAGAAAAGAAAAGAAAAGGAGAGAGAGAGAGAGAGAGAGAGAGAGAGAGAGAGAGAGAGAGAGAGAGAGAGAGAGAGAGAGAGAGAGAGAGAGATTATATTGCCAAGGGGTGCGAAAAAAAAAAATCCAATCGTGTTCATAACCTAATTATTATTATTATTATTATTATTATTATTATTATTATTATTATTATTATTATTATTATTATTATTATTATTATTATTATTATCATTACTGAATATCCTCCGCCCCCCCAACAACCAAGGCAGCGTAGTGTGGTGACCTTGGCGGGCTGATGGGCTGGTCCGGGCTGCCTCGAGTCTTGTATCATACGGGCTTAACACGTGTCAAGGTTGATACTCTTAGCCGACCCTTCCTCTCACATCAACAATTTCCAAAGGCCAAAACGGAGATCAGTCGGGTTCTAATGAGTGTTTTTCTAGGTTCAAGGTATAGAAGAAGGGTCAGACTACCACCAGGGTCATAAAAGTACCCCTGGAAATGCCCTAAACTCCCACGAAAGACTAGTAAATTACGTGTTCTTGGGCACAGAAATGTTTAGAAATATGGCCGCTTGTGGGTGTTGGTGTGCTTGTGTGATGATTTGTTTTTTTGCTGTGTGTGTGTGTGTGTGTGTGTGTGTGTGTGTGTGTTGAATTGTTCTTTATTTCTCTCACTGATCTGTGTTTGTGTTTAAATGGTATGTTTCTTTTCTTTATTTTTTTCTTGTTGATTCGTGTTTCATTCCTGTCTCCCTTTTCCTCCACTTCTTCGACCCCCCCCCCCCCCCAGCTTCCCCTTTCCTTCTCCTCCCTTCTCATCACCTTCCATACACTTCTTCGACCCCCCCCCCCAGCTTCCCCTTTCCTTCTCCTCCCTTCTCATCTCCTTCCTACACTTCTTCGACCCCCCCCCCCCAGCTTCCCCTTTCCTTCTCCTCCCTTCTCCCTTCTTCCCCTTCTTCACCCCCTCCTCCTCCCTTCTGCCAATGCGTGAATTCGAAATACAGAAATAAATGAGAAAATGAGGGAAATTATAGGGTGCGTATAGTGTTTAAATGTCTGTTTGTTCCTTCTTTATTTATCTTATTCATCTACGTTTGTATTTGTGTTTGTCTTTTCTTTATGTCCCTCATTTTATTTTTTTTATTTTTTTGTCTTGGTTCTTTCTCTTTATTTCTCTTATTGATCCGTGTTTGTTATTTAAATGTTTGGTATTTCTCTTTATTTCTCTCACTGATCCGTGTTTGTTATTTAAATGTTTGGTATTTCTCTTTATTTCTCTCATTGATCCGTGTTTGTTATTTAAATGTTCGTTATTTCTCTTTATTTCTCATTGATCCGTGTTTGTTATTTAAATGTTTGGTATTTCTCTTTATTTCTCTCATTGATCCGTGTTTGTTATTTAAATGTTTGGTATTTCTCTTTATTTCTCATTGATCCGTGTTTGTTATTTAAATGTTCGGTATTTCTCTTTATTTATCTCATTGATCCGTGTTTGTTATTTAAATGTTTGGTATTTCTCTTTATTTATCTCACTGATCCGTGTTTGTTATTTAAATGTTTGATATTTCTCTGTATTTCTCTCACTGATCCGTGTTTGTTATTTAAATGTTCGTTATTTCTCTTTATTTCTCTCATTGATCCGTGTTTGTTATTTAAATGTTTGGTATTTCTCTGTATTGCTCTCACTGATCCGTGTTTGTTATTTAAATGTTTGGTATTTCTCTTTATTTCTCTCATTGATCCGTGTTTGTTATTTAAATGTTTGGTATTTCTCTTTATTTCTCTCATTGATCCGTGTTTGTTATTTAAATGTTTGGTATTTCTCTTTATTTCTCTCATTGATCCGTGTTTGTTATTTAAATGTTTGGTATTTCTCTTTATTTCTCTCATTGATCCGTGTTTGTTATTTAAATGTCTGTTCGTTCTGTGTCTTTATTTCTCCTATTGATCCGTGTTTGGTATTTAAATGTCTTTGTTCTGTGTCTTTCTTTCTCCTATTGATGCGTATTTGTTATTTAAATGTCTCTTCGTTCTCTCTCTCTCTCTCTCTCTCTCTCTCTCTCTCTCTCTCTCTCTCTCTCTCTCTCTCTCTCTCTCTCTCTCTCTCTCTCTCTTTTTCCTACTTCACTTTTATATACCTGTCATTATTTTTTTGTTTGTTGTCTTGATTATTTTGTTCGGTCATTGTTTTGTTTTATTTTCTCGTTTTATTTTTCTTATTCCTGTTGTTCTTGATTTCCTTTTCGCTGTGTTGTTGTTATTGTTGATACTGTTGTTGTTGGGGTCCTTCTGCTTCTTCTTTTTCTTCTTCTTCTTCTTCTTCTTCTGCACTCACTGTTTTTATGTGACGTACCAGTTTTCTCATGCGCAGTCACCATAATAATAAGACAAATTTTCCTTGTGTGTGTGTGTGTGTGTGTGTGTGTGTGTGTGTGTGTGTGAATATGTTTGTGTTTGTGTGTTTCTCTCTCTCTCTCTCTCTCTCTCTCTCTCTCTCTCTCTCTCTCTCTCTCTAAGTACGTGTATGTATGTATGTATGTATGTATGTATGTTAATCTCACGTAGCAGGCAACCACCAAACAGTTACCACCTTGAATTAATTAAGTTAGTGTCAGGTGCTGCGCTGCGGAGGGGTGTGTGTGTGCGGAGGGGGGCGTAGAGGGGGGGACGAGAGAAACTGCTTAGGGCGAGGAGGTTGGGGTAGAGGGGGGCGAGGGGCGGCGAGACTACCAGCAACACCAGAAGCCACCTAATAAATAACTCTCTAAGACCAGCTGGGCCACAAAAACCAACCCCCTTATCCCTGTCCTAAGCCTAAGAAGTAGTGCACGTGGATAAACACAAACACACACACACACACACACACACACACACACACACACACACACACACATACACACAGTCATGATGTTGTGTTGGAAGATAACCAGTTTTGCATTATGAAGTTATTATTATTTATTTTTTTGCAGTGTTACCAGAGTCGCAATATCAGCCCCTTCTTTAAATTTTGTACTACATTATATTCTACTTTATTTCCTGTTAGTTTCTTCCTTGGTCACACTCGTCTTCCTTATACCTGATGCGTATTATCTAGTTTTTTCCCTTTTCCTTTTTTCTTCCTTCAGTGAGCCGCAGTATTTCCTCTTAAGTGCAACGTATATTCTCCTTTCTTTCCTGTTTGTTTCTTCTTTGGTCACACTCTTCTTCCTTATACGTGATGGACTTTGTGTTTTTTCCCTTTTCCTCTTTTTTTCCCTTCAGTGTTACCAGAGCCGCAGTATTTCCTCTCTAAAGTGCAATATATATTCTCCTTTCTCTCCTGTTAGTTTCTTCCTTGGTCACACTCTTCTTCCTTATACGTGATGGACTTTGTGTTTTTCCCTTTTCCTCTTTTTTTTCCCTTCAGTGTTACCAGAGCCGCAGTATTTCCTCTCTAAAGTGCAATATATATTCTCCTTTCTTTCCTGTTTGTTTCTTCCTTGGTCACACTCTTCTTCCTTATACCTGATGGACTTTATGTTTTTTCCCTTTTTCCTTTTTCCCCCTTCAGTGTTACCAGAGCCGCAGCATTCCTTCTTTAACGAGTTGCATATAATTCTCCTTTCTTTCCTGTTAATTTCTTCCTTTAACCTCACTTTTCTTCCTTATACGTGACGCTAAAGATAACCAGTAATGCAAGATCGAGTATTTTCCTTCAGTGTTACCAGAGCCGCAGTATTCCTTCTTTAGCGAGTTGCATAGATTCTCGTTTCCCCTCTCAGTTTCTTCCTCAACCACAATCTCTTCCTTTTACTGAACTTCATTTGTGACCACACGATCGTTAAACTTGTATATAAAACCAGTAACATGTTCTCCTTTCTCTCCTGTTAGATATTCCCTTAATTAACCACAGTGCTCTTCCTTATACGTAATAGCTTCTCGTAACTACATTATTTTATCGTTAAACATGTGTATAAAACCAGTAACATAATCTTTCTTTCCTGTAAGATATTCCCTTAATTAACCACAGCGCTCTTCCTTATACGTAATAGCTTCTCTTAACCACACTATTTTATCGTTAAACTTGTATATAAAACCAGTAACATAATCTTTCTTTCCTGTTAGATATTCCCTTAATTAACCACAGTTTTCTTCCTTTAACGTAATAGCTTCTCGTAACCACACTATCGTTAAACTTGTATATAAAGCCAGTAATCTGTTCTTTCTTTCCTTTTAACCTCATCCTAATCTTTACTCTTTTCCTTCCTTATACTTAATGATGTAGATACCTAGTAACTTATACTCCTTCCACTCTCTTTAGTTCCATTCATAATCACTCTATTCTATCCTTACTTGTAGATAAATAACCTGTAACATATTTTGGATTTTTTTCCCCTTTGCCTCAATCTATACTTTTTTTCTTCCTTATACCTAAAGCTGCATATGACCTGTAATTAATTCTCCTTTCTCTCCTCTTAATTCCTTTTGTAACTTCACTAATCTATCATTGAACTTATATTCCATTGTTTTTCTTTTGATCTCATCCTAGCTACACTTTCATCCTAAAAACTTTGTCCTGTTGATAACGAGTAACATTCTAGTCTTTGGGATACCCTCGTGAACCCGTTTCTGTGTCCCATGTGATTGTACTAAGGCACCACTTCAAGAATTTTCGGCTTAGGGTAGTTTCTTTCTTGCATTATTCACGATTCTGTAAGGACTTAAACACCCTTCGTACCCTTTTTTTATATATATTCTTCCACTTAAAATTCTGTTAACAGCGTAAACTTGAATATGGAAATGTGGAGCAAAATATATAACTCTTAAAAATCTGTTAATCTGTTTCTTCATGTCTTCAATATTCTCCTATTTAGTGGCACTCAGGCGCCCTTCGTCAACCTTTCTAATTTATTCTTCTGTTTAAAACTCTTTCGAGATCGTAAACTTAAATATTGGAGTGTGAAGCAAAACAAATAACTCCTAAACAAACTATTTCTTCTTGTCTTCAGCATTCTCCTATTTAGCAGCACTCAGGCACCCTTCGTCAATCTTTCTAATTTATTCTTCTTTTTAAAACCTTTTCGACATCGTAAACTTAAATATAGGAGTGTGAAGCGAACCGGATAACTCCTAAACACACTATTTCTTCTTGTCTTCAGCATTCTCCTATTTAGCAGCACTCAAGCACTCTTCGTCAATCTTTCTAATTTATTCTTCTGTTTAAAACCCTTTCGGCATTGTGAACGTCAACAAAATATATAACTCTGACAAACTGTTAATCTATATCCTCCTGTCTTCAGCATTCTCCTATTTAGAAGCCTCACGATTATGTATATTTATAGTTCCCTACAGTATCGTCATCGTGTGCTGCGGGATTGCATAACACAAAGCATATAGGAAACAGTCTGCCGTGCTTCCAATCTCTTCGCCACCCTTGCCTTGTGTATAAAAGAGTCGAGGATTTGCATGCACAGCGCCGCCTCCTGTACCCAGATCTCATAACTCATTCACCCCGAAGGCCAAGGAAAAAACTAAACAGGTTGATAAGCTCTTACAATCATCGGGCGTGTCCATGCTTTTTGTTGGGGCTTGTTAGATGCTTACTTTATACTATCTTTTCTTGTGGTGATGTCCAGCAATCAGAGGTGTAGGTTAATGGAGTGCATGGCTTTTTAAGGGTTTGTTCGCGGGATTAGGTGAGTGGTAAGGCGCGTCGGGCAGGGGAGGGAATATGTAATGAGCAAAAACGAAGAAAACAGGCCCATAGGGTGTGTTTAAAAGGAGGTATACGCCTGAAGAACGCAGTGTAATGGTAGTGTTACGGAAAAAAGATTAGAAGTTAGATTAGGTTAGGTTAGGTTAGGTTAGGTAGCGAGATGATAGTGTTTAGATGTATTTGGAGCAGGAAAGAAGAAAACAGGCCCATAGGGTGTGTTTAAAAGGAGGTATAGGCCTGCAGAACGCATTGTTATGATAGTGTTACGGAAGAAAATTTAGAAGTTAGATTAGGTTAGGTTAGGTTAGGTTAGGTTAGGTAGCGAGATGATAGTGTTTAGACGTATTTGGAGCAGGAAAGAAGAAAACAGGCCCATAGGGTGTGTTAAAAAGGAGGTGTAGGCCTGAAGAACGCAGTGTAATGATCGTGTTACGGAAAAAAGATTAGAAGTTAGATTAGGTTAGGTTAGGTTAGGTTAGGTTAGGTAGCGAGATGATAGTGTTTAGACGTATTTGGAGCAGGAAAGAAGAAAACAGGCCCATAGGGTGTGTTAAAAAGGAGGTGTAGGCTGAAGAACGCAGTGTAATGAGAGTGTTAAAAAATAGAAGTTAGATTAGGTTAGGTTAGGATAGGTTAGGTAGCGAGATGATAGTGTTTAGACGTATTTGGAGCAGGAAAGAAGAAAACAGGCCCATAGGGTGTGTTAAAAGGGAGGTGTAGGCCTGCAGAACGCATTGTAATGATCGTGTTACGGAAAAAAAAAATAGAAGTTAGATTAGGTTAGGTTAGGTTAGGTAGCAAGATGATCGTGTTTAGACATATTTGGAGTAGGAAGAAACAACCCCATTCTGTAATGAACAAGTGTATGCAAACAGGTATTATATGTATACAAGTTAATTTGAAGCGTAACAAGTAAAGAAAAAGTAATAATAATAAAAAAATACAACCACTACTGCTTCTAGTAATAATAACAGGCGAGAGTATATAACCCGTAAAATAAAACAACAAAAACTAGTAATATTATTAAATGATTTAAAGTTCACTATTAAAACTACCTGCACTCTGTATATACGTGTTCGTCTAGTAGCTCACAAAACCAGGTAAAAACGGTAAGGACGAATGTTGCCTAGCGATGGATCTTGTTTTGGTCAGTCTCCCCCTACGCAACGTTGCCAGATTGTCGTACTCTGCCTGTTATGTTTTCCGATTTCCGACCCCAAAACTGCCTCCTCCACCCCAATAACTGCCTTCATACATAGTTATCGTTTAAATGGTTAATTATATATGTTTCTTCGCAATAGTTATGGTCCAGAAACCGGTAAATACGAGGCTCCGAGTACGATAATCTGGCATCGGTGCTCCTACGAAGGCTAACCACGCGTGCCAACCTTACCGATATGACAAGTGGTGAGGCAAGATTGATTCCTATGTAGACAGAACATTACCTAGTCTTTCGTAGCAAACGTTGAAGGTACTTTGGGTATCTTATAAACGTACATTGTCGTGAAGGCTTTTGAATATGAGAACGCTGGAGAAGGGAATAGATAGAAATAGGAGATTGTTGAAGAAGGGAATAGATTTAAAGAATTAGCCTGAAATAGGAAATGTTGAAAAAAAGGAATTAAAAGAAATAGATGAAATAGAAGAAACAGAAGAATGAGTACAAGTAAGAAATAGAAGAATATGTATGAGAGAGAGAGAGAGAGAGAGAGGCGCAGCAGTTAGAAGGAAACGAAATTTTAAACTCTTGCACAGACAACAAATAAACAAGTTAGCGAACACGGCAGACTCGAGAGAAAATAGAACACACACACACACACACACACACACACACACACACACACACAGACGCAGATAAACCTAATTTGCATCTCGTGTGTGCAATGAAAGGAAAAGTTAACCATGAAACTCTGGAACTATATAAATCTGATCACTCCTTTTGGTATCTTCCTCTTAATATTATTCGAAGTCCTGCTCCTCCCCCTCCCCCTCCCCCTCCTCCTCTGTCTCACTGTGAAGAAAATAAGACAAGCCAAGAGGAAAATGAAGGAGTAAACAAAAGCGAATCGGTCTTAATATAACTTGCGCACCAGTTCGACTCCCACTCGTGTCTATACTGCGTGATAGTAACACAAGCAAAACCCTGTATCACATAATAGAGGGGAGGCTTAAATAAACTGACCCAGAGGAAAATGAAGAGGTAAACAAAATCGAATCTGTCTTTAATATAAGTTTTGCACACGAGGTCGACTCCCACGCGTGTTTATACAGCATGATAACGAAGTCAGTCATACACAGAGTTGGGACGAGGCTTAAAAAAGAACGACTAAAAGGAAACGAAGTAAACAAAATCGAATCGGTCTTTAATATGTTTTGCATACGAGGTCGACTCCCACGCGTGTTTATACAGCATGATAACGAAGTCAGTCATACAGAGTTGGGACGAGGCTTAAAAAAGAATGACTAAAAGGAAACGAAGAAGTAAACAAAATCGAATCTGTCTTTAATATATGTAACCTTTGCACGCTATAGGTCGACTCCCACGCGTGTTTATACAGCATGATAATGAAGTCAGTCATACATAGAGTTGGGACGAGGCTTAAAAAAGAACGACTAAAAGGAAACGAAGTAAACAAAAGCGAATCGGTCTTTAATATATGTAACCTTTGCACGCTATAGGTCGACTCCCACGCGTGTTTATACAGCATGATAATGAAGTCAGTCATACATAGAGTTGGGACGAGGCTTAAAAAAGAACGGCTAAAAGGAAACGAAGTCAACAAAATCGAATCGGTCTTTTATATAACTTTTATCCAGTAGAAATTCGTGACTAGATCAACTCCCACACATGTATATAACTCATGATACAACGTAATACCATTCAGGACCACGTATCACATAATAAAAGCGATTTTGAGAGGGAGAAAAAATCACATCTTGAGATCAACCTCCTTTTTTTAATTTTTTTCCCTTTAATTATTGGTATCATTCACTTTTCAAACTTTTATCTTTCTTCATTTTTCCTTCGTATGTGTGAAGTCACGTGTTAGTATTTTCTTCTACCATTGTCTTCATATAAACAACAGCAAAGAAAGAGAAATTTCAGGTGGGCATATACGACACACACACACACACACACACACACACACACACACACAGCCTAAAAACTTACATGAACCCCTAAATGCACACACACAAACAGTCACGTACACAGCCTAAAAAACGTACATGAACCCCTAAATGTGTGTGTGTGTGTGTGTGTGTTGGTTAGAAAGTGATCGCGTCTCAGCCTCTTGATAGCCGATAAGTGTGTGTGTGTGTGTGTGTGTGTGGAGGGCGGGGCTTCAGGCGTCAGGGGCCAAACTGATGTACGATAAGGTGTGTGTGTGTCTCTCTCTACCCTTTGTTTGTTTGTTTGTTTGTTTGTTTGTTGTTGTTGATGTTGATGGTGGTGTTGGTTTCCTTCATCATCATCATCATCGTCGTTTTCTTCTTGTATTATTTTCTTCTTCTTCTTCTTCTTCTTGTTCATGTTCTTCTTCTTCTTCTTCTTTTTCCTCCTCTTTTTTAATCTTGTTCTTTTCCTAGTTCTTTTATTTTTGTTGTTGTTGTTGTTGTTCTAGTTCTTGTCGTTTTCCTTGTCCTTTATATTTTCAATTACTCATCTATGTAATTATTTTTTTTCCTGTTAATATATTACGCTTTATTAATTTAACTATTCTTTCATTTATTTACTTATTCAAACTCTATGGCGACTTGTGCAACCCTCTCCTGTTTTCCTTATATCTGATCTCTGCTTCTGAATCCTTGAGTAAATGAATATACGTGTAAATTAATGTTTGTGAATACCTAAAGGATAGATCGCCGCCACTGAATAGATAGATAGACAGATGGATAGACAGGGAGGCAAACACACGAACACACAAACTGCTCTGTCAACAAGTAAATTAGGAAGGAGTCGTGAAAATGTTGAGATGATTGTAAATAAGATGTGTGTGTGTGTGTGTGTGTGTCTGTGTGTGTTTCTTTTTCTCTTTCACTTTTTATTTCTTTTTCTTTATCTAGTGTCTATCTATTCATCTGTCTATCTATCTCTTGCACCCATAACCCCTTCCCTTCTCTCTCTCTCTCTCTCTCTCTCTCTCTCTCTCTCTCTCTCTCTCTCTCTCTCTCTCTCTCTCTCTCTCTCTCTCTCTCTCTCCTTCCCTCCCTCCCTCTCCCTCCCTCCCTCTTCTCCTTTCCCACACCACACTCGTCCTCAATGGCTTCCAGGTTCTCTGCATAACTCATACCGCTCTTAATAATGCCTCTCCGACGAGCCCTTGACGACACTCCCATACACACGGCACTGGGCCACGCTTTCCAAGGCCGAGACCGAGGGGGGTGGGTGTGTGGGGTGTGTGTGTACCGCGTGTTTTGCTACCCCGTTCAGAAGGCGGAGGAGGAGAGGCGGTGGAGCACAGACCGAGACCGAGTAACCCAGATTAGCGGATTGGAGGAGCAGCTTCTGGCGGTGACGTGGATGGGCGCCGCTTTGAACTTATTAATGATTACGTAGCTGATAAGAGGGAGGAACACACATAAAGGAGAGGACGTCTGCTGCGGGGGAGGACCTGTGGTATGCCAGTGTTGTGTTAATGAGGAGGGGAAAGAGAACTGGAGGAAGAGCATTTATAAGGGCCATGTTCTTAAGCACGTTTTAACCTCAACATTAATTATTACAAATGGAAGAATGGATTAAATATCATTGGCCCATATTATCGAATTCCGAAACTTTAGTGCATCTACTATTTCAAAAGGCTCTCGCAGAAGGTGAAGGGGTTTCCATGGGTGGTTTATTGACCCTAGCGGTAGTTTTGGAAGGCTTCTACGCCGTGAACTGGAAAAAATATTATTGGCTGGCAGAAGTTGAAGGGATTTCCATGGGTGGTTTCTTGACCCTAGCGGTAGTTTTGGAAGGCTTCTACGCCGTGAACTGGAAAAAATATTATTGGCTCGCAGAAGTTGAAGGGATTTCCATGCTTGGTTCTTGACGGTAGTTTTGAAAGGCTTCTACGCCGTGAACTGGAAAAAATATTATTGGCTCGCAGAAGTTGAAGGGATTTCCATGCTTGCTTCTTGACGGTAGTTTTGAAAGGCTTCTGCGCCGTAAGCGGGAAAAAAATAATCATGAAAAAACAACCCAACGTATCTCCTCTGCGGCCTTCATAAACGTTCATAACAAGAGCACCAAACGTTTGATGATACGAGTCTTCATCTCTTTGCTAAGGCAGGCGTAGAAAACGGACGCTGGAGTGCCGACAGGAACAACACAGCCAACATAGATGGAAGGAGAGAGCAGTGATGCCATTTTAGCGGATTTTTCACTAGATATAGCGGAATTGCATGTGAATCTAGCGGGGAAAATCGTAGAATTGACAAGAGTAACTGGTGGATTTTCAAGTCCAATCTAGCGGCAAATTTTTACAGCTTCACCTATCATCTGGCGGATTTATAAATTTTGAGTTGGCAACACTGGGGGAGAGAAATAAAGGGAGAGAAAACCCGTGAATGGAGGTGACAGGGAGGCAGATCTCAGGCCTAGAGTCGTGGCTAAGTGGTTCAACGGAGGTGTGGAGGAGACGCGGAGGGTAGATGAGAGAGAGAGAGAGAGAGAGAGAGAGAGAGAGAGAGAGAGAGAGAGGGGCAGCGTCAGTCTCCAGTGGATGGCTAACTTCGTTTCTACGCTCGTAAGACATTTCCAAGAACCGTTGAGACAAAAGTAGACGCGGCGGAGATGGATTCGGGGGCTGCGACATTCTCTCTCTTTCTCTCTCTCTCTCTCTCTCTCTCTCTCTCTCTCTCTCTCTCTCTCTCTCTCTCTCTTTATTTTTAGGTGACGTTTTGAAGTCTTATTTTTCTTTCCTTTTCTTTCGTTATTTTTTTCTCTTATTTTCTTTCTTTTTTGCTGTTTTCTTATTTTTCTACTTTTTTCCGTCTTTTTTGTCATCTTTTTTCTTATTTTTCCTTCTTTTTTTTTCCTTTTTCTCCTCCTCCTTTATTTTCCTCCTCCTCCTCCTCCTTTTCCTCCTCTCACTTCTTTTATATTCCTTGCTATTTTTTGTTGCTATTTTCTTTATGTTTTCCCTTCTCCTTTGTCTTCTTTTTTCCTTCTCGCTGTCTTGTTTTCTTGTAATTTCTCCTCCTTGTCCTCCTCCTCCTTTTCCTCCTCCATCTCCATCTCTCACCTCTCGCTGTTTAGTTATGTTTCTTTTTATATTTTTCTCCTCCTCCTCCTCCTCCTTCTCCTCTTCCTCTCCTCCTACTCTTCGTCCTCCTCCTCTCAAACATGTTCTGGGGTGGTATACATTTTTTCCCCACCTTGTCGTCGCCTAATTCCTGCAGGTAACTCGGCCGGAGGTGTTTTCTGCGTCTCTACTTCGTTCCTTTCTCTCTCCCTTTGCCCAAATTAGATTGTTTCCCCGTTGTTTGCTTATATGGTTTTTCCTCCTTTTCCTCCTTTTTCCCTCTTACCCCTTTGGTTTGAGTCTTCTTTCCTTTCTTCCTTCGTTTCTTTTTCTTTCCTTTCTTCCTTCCTACCTCCATATCTTTTTCTATTTAATATATCTATCCCCTGTTCCCATTTCCTCCCGCTTCTCTTCTTTTCTTTATTCCTACTTTCCTTCCTTCCTTCCTTCCTTTATCTCTCTATCTTTTTTATTTTATCTGTGTATCTCCTTTTCCGTTTCTATCTTCTTTTTATCCTCCTCCTGCCCTTTCTCTTCATTTCTTTTCTCCTACTTCTTTTCTCGCCATCTCTTGCTCTTTACCTCTCATTTTCTCCTCTTCATCTTCCTCTTTCTTCCCCTCACACACACTTTTCAGGTTGATTGGTAAGACCTTATCTGGAATACGCAGTGCAGTTCTGGTTCACTAATTACAGGAAGAACGTCTAATTACTTGATGGTGCAGCGACGCGTTACAAAATGGTACCGTTGTTGAGAGCAGTGCAGTTTGATGAATGGCATAAGCGACCCAATCTCTTGACGCTGGAAAAGAAACGAGTACAAGACAGCTCTTCGAATACATTAATAAGTTCAGTAACATCGACCACTTCCAAGTTTTTTATAGCTACCAACTAACGCGTGAACTAGAATCAACTCAAACATACATCGGCATTTTTTTTCTCGAACAAAGTCATCCGCCACTTGAACAACCTTCCTTCAGAAATAGTTAATGCGGAAACAATCACATCTTAAAATCGCATTGTAAGACATTTCGGCTCCCAGGAACACATATCTGACAAGGCTTTCGTAGGAGTTGTGGGCATTTCCAAGAGTAGTTTTATGACCCTGGTGGTAGTTTGACCCTTCTTCTGTATCATGAACCTGAAGAAACAATCATTAGAACACGACTGACCCGCTCTTTGACCTTCAGAAATAGCTGATATGAGAAGCGAAAGTGTCTTGCAATACCAGCCTTAAAATCGCATTGGCCGTTACTTTGTTGTGTCAGGAATCAATGGAAAGGTCCCGCACGATCCTGGAGCAAGTGTTTTGATCAGGTCCGCGAGTCACAGGCGTGCACGGCAAACTGGTGAAATCACTAAGGAAGCAGTCTGCTATCTGTTGCCTGCTTTTCCATGTATTTTCCACTCTGCTTCTTCCCTCCTGTTCTTTCCATTTTCTCTCCCTCCTGACTACGAGGGGATATGAGGATATGATTCAAGTCTTCAAGTACCTGAAAAAGTTCAATAACGTAGATTGCTCCCAATTCTTTGAACTGCAAACCAACTCAAGAACTAGAAATAACGGTTTACCCATTCAGTCGTCCGCCACTGGAACAATCTTCCCTCAGAAGTAGTAAATGCGAATACCATTAACTCCTTCAAATGTATAATCGACCGTCATTTCGCTGCGTTGGGAGTAAATTGAATATCGAGGTGCTTTCATCTGCTCCTCAATATCGAGGTGCTTTCATCTGCTCCTCAATGTCGAGGTGCTTTCATCTGCTCCTCAATGTCGAGGTGCTTTCATCTGCTCCTCAATGTCGAGGTGCTTTCATCTGCTCCTCAATATCGAGGTGCTTTCATCTGCTCCTCAATATCGAGGTGCTTTCATCTGCTCCTCAATATCGAGGTGCTTTCATCTGCTCCTCAAGCCCCAAGTGGCGGTCGAGCAGATTAAATCACCAAAGCGGGCAACCTCGTAATGAGCCAATAGGCTTTCTGTTGTCTGCATTTCCATGTTTCCATATTTCCATGTTTTTTTCCTTCGTCTTCTATCTGTTGCCTGCTCTTCCATGTATTTTCCACTCTGCCTCTTTCCTCCTGTCCTCTCCGTTTTCTCTCCCTCCTCCTCTCCTTCCCTTCTTTACCGCGTACCTTTTTGCCAACCTTTCCTCCCCTCCAGTTGTTGTCACCTCTTATCAACACCATATTACCCTCTCCCCTCTCCCTTCGTGTCCTCCGGCTCTCGTTTTTCCTCCAGCGCTTTCCTCCCCACCGCGCCTCCCCCTATAGGCTACAGTGCTTACCGTACCGTCTCTAACTACGAATTTGCTGGCCTGGGTTCGAATCCCGGCCCTAGCAATCGGCGTGCAGCCCTAACTTCCCTTCCTCCCAGCTCTCCCTTTTCTTCCCTTCCATCGCTTTTCTCCCTCCCTTCCCCTTCCTCCCAGCTCTCCCTTTTCTTCCCTTCCATCGCTTTTCTCCCTCCCTTCCCCTTCCTCCCAGCTCTCCCTTTTCTTCCCTTCCATCGCTTTTCTCCCTCCCTTCCCCTTCCTCTCATCTCTCCCTTTTCTTCCCTTCCATCGCTTTTCTCCCTCCCTTCCCCTTCCTCCCAGCTCTCCCTTTTCTTCCCTTCCATCGCTTTTCTCCCTCCCTTCCCCTTCCTCCCAGCTCTCCCTTTTCTTCCCTTCCATCGCTTTCCTCCCTCCCTTCCCCTTCCTCCCAGCTCTCCCTTTTCTTCCCTTCCATCGCTTTTCTCCCTCCCTTCCCCTTCCTCCCAGCTCTCCTTTTCTTCCCTTCATCCTTTTCTCCCTCCTTCCCCTTCCTCCCAGCTCTCCTTTTCTTCCCTTCCATCCTTTTCTCCTCCTTCTTTCTTCCTTCCATCCTTTTCTCCTCCCTTCCCTTCCTCCTCCCTTCCCCTTCCTCCCAGCTCTCCCTTTTCTTCCTTCCCCTTCCTCTCTTCTCTCCCTTTTCTTCCCTTCCCTTTTCTCCGTTCCCCTTCCTCCCAGCTCTCCCTTTTCTTCCCTTCCATCGCTTTTCTCCCTCCCTTCCCCTTCCTCCCAGCTCTCCCTTTTCTTCCCTTCCATCGCTTTTCTCCCTCCCTTCCCCTTCCTCCCAGCTCTCCCTTTTCTTCCCTTCCATCCTTTTCTCCTCCCTTCCTTCCTCCCAGCTCTCCTTTTCTTCCTTCCATCGCTTTTCTCCCTCCTTCCCCTTCCTCCCAGCTCTCCTTTTCTTCCCTTCCATCCTTTTCTCCTCCCTTCCCTTCCTCCCAGCTCTCCTTTTCTTCCTTCATCCTTCTTCCTTCCAACGCTTTTCTTCCTCCCTTCCCCTTCCTCCCAGCTCTCCCTTTTCTTCCCTTCCATCGCTTTTCTCCCTCCCTTCCCCTTCCTCCCAGCTCTCCCTTTTCTTTTCTTCCGCTCCTCTCCCTCCTTGTTCCCCTTTCCTCCGACCCCTCCCATTTCTTCCAGTCAGTAACCTGCCTACCTATTTTCATTAATATATATCTACTAAATACCTACATTCTTGCCTACCTCTCCCCCTCCACCCCCCCCCACACACACATGCACTGCTGCCTCATCATCTACTTCCCTACCCTTCCCCCCCATTCCCCTCCCTGTTTGAACTGAAGCACCCTACCCCCCCTGCCCCCCAGCACCACTCCTCCCCCTCCCATTTCCACAATCCCGGCACCACCCTTCCCTCCCCCTCCCCCTTTCCCACAGCACCCCAGCAACACCCCTCCTTCCCCCTCCCCTCTACAAACAGCATCTCAACGCCTTTTTCCCCTTGTCCACCCCCTCCCTCCCCCCCTTCCCCCCCCTTTCTGTACCCCTTGGGAAATTAAAATTCCTGTTTTTGGCGTTATCTGGTTTGCCAACGGGGCGGAGGGGGGGGGCAGGGGGTTGTTGGGAGAGGGGTAGGGGGGTGAGGGGGGGAAGGGGGAAAGAAATCAAGTTACTCAATCACATTATAGTCATAGGCCTACTGGTGTGTGTGTGTGTGTGTGCGTGTGTGTGTGTGTGTGTAGGTAGGTAGAGGTATGGAGAGGAAGGAAAGTAGAGATGAAGAAAAAAAGATGGGAAAGAAAGGAAGAAGTGGAAATAGATAGGAAAATGAGGAGAATAAAGGAGGAGGAGGAGGAGGAGGAGGAGAAGGAGAAGGAGGCAGGAAGAGAAAAAGACAAGAGAGGATGAAAAACAGTAAGTAAGAGAGAAGAAGAGTAAAGAAGAATGAAAGAAAGGAAGAAAGGAAGAAGGAAGAAGAGGAAGTAGATGAAATAAAGGAGAAAACGTGAGAAAAAGGATGAGAAAGGCGAAGGAGGCAAGAATAGAACAGAAGAGAGAGAGAGAGAGAGAGAGAGAGAGAGAGAGAGAGAGAGAGAGAGAGAGAGAGAGAGAGAGCGCATCATCACCACCATCACCGTCATCATCAGCATCAAGGTGTGTGGAGTGTAATTGGAATCGACATGCTTTACCGAGTGACTTGAGGCTTTAGTGGAGAGGGAAATAGGCGCAATTATGTCGCTCCCCTGCCCCTTCCCCTCAGCCTTCACCTCTCTCCCCCCACCCCCCCTTCCCCTCAGCCTTCACCTCTCTCCCCCCCCACCGCCCTTCTCCGTCCCCTCACACTTGGCTGACTGGCTAGGTGGATGAAGGATGCATGGATGAAGAAGGATGAGACAGGCTAAGAAAAATATCTCTAAAGAGTCTGAAGAAAAGAAAATACAATAAGAAGAAAATAAAAAGAAAGTTCTAAGAATGAGGAAATGAGAATAGACAGTATAGAGCAGGTTTTGTGGCGGGGAGAAGGAATGCTAGAAACAGTGTGGAAATGAAAAGATAAAAAGGAAAGTTATGGAGATGTCACATGAAAGGAAATATATACAAGCGAAAATATGTATAAGAAAGAAGAAAAATAAGTCACGAGAAAGAGTGGAGAAAAAGCAGAAGAGAAAAAAGAAAGAATAGGGAATGAGAGAATTGGGTGCGGGTATCGGAGGACATGATGTGAAAAAAAGAAGGAAAATAGAAGTAGGAAAGCCTAAAAAAATATATATATAATGAAGTATTGCTGGTAAAGAAGAAAAGTTAAGAAAGAAAACTGGAACTTCTACTACTACTACTACTACTACTACTACTACTACTACTACTACTACTACTACTACTACTACTATTACTATTACTACTACTACTACTACTACTACTACTACTTGATGTATACGTATATATATATTTTTTTTATCCGTTCACCAATTTTTCTCCTTCCTTTGTCTGTTCTTGAGTTTATGATCCTCGCTTCCTTTCTATTTATTTCTATGTCATTTTTTTTATCTCCATTTTATTTCAGTTTTTAGTTTTCTTTTATTCCTATTTAATCATTGCCTTGTTAACTAATTTTTCTCCTTCCTTTGTTTGTTCTGAGTGTATGATCCTCGCTTCCTCTCTGTCTATTTCTCTGTCATTTTTTTATCTCCATTTTATTTCAGTTTTTATTTTTTTTATTCCTATTTCATCGTTGCCTTGTTATTCAATTTTTCTCCTTCCTTTGTTTGTTCTGAGTGTATGACCCTCGCTTCCTCTCTGTCTATTTCTATGTCATTTTTTTTTATCTCCATTTTATTTAAGTTTTTATTTTTTTATTCCTATTTAATCGTTGCCTTGTTAATCAATTTTTCTGCTTCCTTTGTCTGTTCTGAGTGTATGATCCTCGCTTCCTCTCTGTCTATTTCTATGTCATTTTTTTTTATCTCCATTTTAATTCAGTTTTTATTTTTTTTATTCCTTTTTCATCGTTACCTTGTTAACATATTCTTCCTCCTTCCTTTGTTTGTTCCTGAGTTTATGATGTTTGATTTTTCTTCTTGTTGAACTATACACTTTTTTTGTCCATTTCATTTTCCTCGGTTTTCAGCATTTTTTTTCTAGGTCATCATTGCCTTGTTAATTAACCTGTTCATTCTCCTTTCTTTACAGGTGAGTATTCCAAGGAGAGGTGAAGGAGGGTGCTTGCTGCCCGACCTGTGTTTGTAAGTACTGAATATACCTGATTGACTTACTCCCATCTTTATTTACTATTGTTTACTTAATATTTACCTGGCTACCATTTTACCTGGTTATTGGTTTACCTGGTTATTGGTTTATCTGCTTATCGGTTTACCTGGTTATCGGTGTACCTGGTTATCGGTTTATCTGGTTATCGGTGTCCCTGGTTATCGGTTTATCTGGTTATCGGTTTACCTGGTTATCGGTTTACCTGGTTATCGGTTTATCTGCTTATCGATTCACCTGGTTATCGATTCACCTGGTTATCGGTTTACGTGGTTATCGGTTCACCTGGTTATCGGTTCACCTGGTTGTCGGTTTACCTGGTTATCGGTTTACCTGGTTATCGGTTTACCTGGTTATCGGTTTACCTGGTTATGGGTTCACCTGGTTATCGGTTCACCTGGTTGTCGGTTTACCTGGTTATCGGTTCACCTGGTTATCGGTTTACCTGGTTAGCGGTTTACCTGGTTATCGGTTCACCTGGTTATCGATTCACCTGGCTATCTATTTACATGGTTATCGGTGCATTAGAAGACCTTTTTATTTTATCTCAAACCCTTAACTTACTCTCCTACTTACTTACCTTACTTACCCTTAACTTGCCTAACGTTCCTCTTCAGCCCGTTCATTATATTTTTTTAGGGGGGACTTATAAGAAAGGCGTAGAGGGTGAAAATGTAATGAAAGTAACAAGCGAGGAAATGCGATTAGCGAAGGGAGGGAAAGGGAAAGGATGTTATGTGTAAATCGAATGAGGGGTGAAGGAAATGATTAGTGAACGGGGGGGGGGGGGTTAGGGAAGGAAGGGAGGGAGGGAGGAAAGTAGGGAAAATATGGAGGAAAAATAGCGGTAATGGAAGGAAATGAGATGAGAGAGGAATGGTATGTGTGTGTGTGTGTGTGTGTGTGTGTGTGTGTGGAGGGAGGGAGGGAGGGGGAGTGGAGGATATGTGTGTGTTTGGGGGGGGGGAGAGGGTGTGTGTGTGTGTGTGTGTGTGTGTGTGTGTGTGTGTGTGTGTGTGTGTGTGTGTGTGTGTGTGTTTTGTCTATCTTTTATTTTATTTCTTTTCTTCTTGCTTTCTCCTTTTTTTTCTTGTTTTTATTCTTGGGTAGAGTTTTCTTGCCTTTGTTTTGTCTATCTGTGTATATTTAACCACACACACACACACACACACACACACACACACACACACACACACACACACACACACACACACACACACACACACACACACAGCCTTGGCGTTAATCTCTTTCCTTGGCCTCTGCGTCTGTCGGGTCAACTTTCAGGGCCACCACCACCACCACCATCACCACCACCATCTCCACCACCATCTGCATATACCCACCCAGACAGGCACTCACACACCATCACCACCATCACCGTCACTCCCCCAGCAACGCCGTCTGCATACACTCAGTTACTCACCCAGACAGTCACTCGCTCACACACCACCACCATCATCCTCCCCACCATCACCGTCACTCCCCCAGCAACGTCGTCTGTATTACTCAGTTTCTCACCCAGACAGTCACTCGCTCACACACCACCACCACCATCACCATCCTCCCCACCATCACCGTCACTCCCCCAGCAACGCCGTCTTCATACACCCAGTTGCTCACCCAGACAGTCACTCGCTCACACACTACCACCATCATAAACAGCATCACCTCCTGCCTGCCTGCGACTTGAACTCATATATACGCTGGGGGGGGGGTTAAGACAGCGAAGAAAGGGGACATTGAAGAAGAAGGTTTGGTAAAGGTCAGAATGTAGGGTAATAGGTTAAGGAGGAGGAGGGGGTAGAGGGGGCAGGAATGAGGGAGTAGGGGAAACGGGGGAAGGGGCGGGGAGTTGTAACTGTCTTTGATCGATATTATTAGACAGTTTCGCTCCTCACATCAGCTATTTCTAAAGGTCAAAGAGGGGGTCAATCGGGCTCTAATGAGTGTTTCTTCAGGTTCATGGTACAGAGGAAGGGTCAAACTACCACCAGGGTCATAAAACTACTCCTGGAAATGCCCACAACTCCCACGAAAGCCTTGTCAAATATGTGCTCTTGGGCGGCGAAATGTCTTATGATACGACTCTTTGTGTCATTGGGGAAGGTCAAGGTGTTGGAGGAAAGGGAGGGGAAGTAAGGGAGGGGAGAGGAGAGGGTAGGTCGGCATTTAGCTGCTGACGACATGACCTTGGCAGTTCGAGGGTGTGACGTGGGTAGTGACGGGGTGGGTTGGACCTTGTGGGAGACGCGCGAACAAACACGAGGAAAAAGAATAGGAGGGTGAATAAAATGATAATAATAGTAATTTTGAAGAGAGGAATAATGGTAATAGTTGTCTTCAATAGGGGAGTATCAAGACCCTTCCAAATGATACTAGTTGTCTTCAATAGGGGAGTATCAAGACCCTTCCAAATGATTCTAGTTGTCTTCAATAGGGGAGCATCAAGACCCTTCCAAATGATTCTAGTTGTCTTCAATAGGGGAGTATCAAGACCCTTCCAAATGATACTAGTTGTCTTCAATAGGGGAGTATCAAGGCCCTTCCAAATGGTAATACTTGTCTTCAATAGGGGAGCATCAAGACCCCTCCAAATGATACTAGTTGTCTTCAATAGGGGAGTATCAAGACCCTTCCAAATGATACTAGTTGTCTTCAATAGGGGAGCATCAAGACCCTACCAAATGATACTAGTTGTCTTCAATAGGGGAGCATCAAGACCCTTCCAAATGATACTAGTTGTCTTCAATAGGGGAGTATCAAGACCCTTCCAAATGATACTAGTTGTCTTCAATAGGGGAGTATCAAGACCCTTCCAAATGGTAATAGTTGTCTTCAATAGGGGAGTATCAAGACCCTTCCAAATGATACTAGTTGTCTTCAATAGGGGAGCATCAAGACCCTTCCAAATGATACTAGTTGTCTTCAATAGGGGAGCATCAAGACCCTACCAAATGATACTAGTTGTCTTCAATAGGGGAGCATCAAGACCCTACCAAATGATACTAGTTGTCTTCAATAGGGGAGCATCAAGACCCTTCCAAATGATACTAGTTGTCTTCAATAGGGGAGCATCAAGACCCTACCAAATGATACTAGTTGTCTTCAATAGGGGAGCATCAAGACCCTTCCAAATGATACTAGTTGTCTTCAATAGGGGAGTATCAAGACCCTTCCAAATGATACTAGTTGTCTTCAATAGGGGAGCATCAAGACCCTTCCAAATGATGCTAGTTGTCTTCAGTAGGGGAGTATCAAGACCCTTCCAAATGATGCTTCCTGGCCTTTCTTTTTCGATTGTTTTTTTACACTAACACTATTTGCAGGAACAGCGCCAGTGGACCTTTTTTTTCACATTTCCTTCTGTTCTTCCAGTTTTATATTTTTCCCCCTGGAGTTGCATCCTTTCCTCTAATTAACAACCCCGAATGCCCATGTGGAGAAGTGCAAACTTTGAACCACTTACTCTAGGAATGTCCAATGGGGCCTCACTGCGCCGACCAAGATCTGAGGGAAGCAAGTGAAAATGCCTTCAATGGGTACGTTTTTATCGCGACAAGATACGATGATGATTAGAATAGTATAATTGAAGTATTTGATATGGACTAAGCGGATTTAACGGGTGAAGCTTATGAAATACTAACATTAAGAAGAAGGATGTGAGACTCGCAGCAATGGATATAATTTTTTTTTTTTTACACCAAAGGACGCGGCTCAAGGGCGACAAAAAGAGTACAAAAAAAAAAGCCCGCTACTCGCCGCTCCCAAAAAAGTAAAAAGCAAAGAGTAGTGAGGAAGAGAAGGTGAGGTTTAGAGGAGGAGAGAAAGACCTGGGAGTATTATGTTATCAGGCTACCAGTGAAGGGATATCCAGCACACCAATACCACATGGGAAACACTCCACTATCCACCACAGAGGCAGAGAAAGACATGAGAGTATATGTTACCAGGCTACCAGTGAAGGGATATCCAGCACACCAATACCACATGGGAAACACTCCACTATCCACCACAGAGGCAGAGAAAGACCTGGGAGTATATGTTACCAGGCTACCAGTGAAGGGATATCCAGCATACCAATACCACATGGGAAACACTCCACTATCCACCACAGAGGCAGAGAAAGACCTGGGAGTATATGTTACCAGGCTACCAGTGAAGGGATATCCAGCATACCAATACCACATGAGAAACACTCCACTATCCACCACAGAGGCAGAGAAAGACATGGGAGTATATGTTATCAGGCTACCAGTGAAGGGATATCCAGCATACCAATACCACATGGGAAACACTCCACTATCCACCACAGAGGCAGAGAAAGACATGGGAGTATATGTTATCAGGCTACCAGTGAAGGGATATCCAGCACACCAATACCACATGGGAAACACTCCACTATCCACCACAGAGGCAGAGAAAGACATGGGAGTATATGTTATCAGGCTACCAGTGAAGGGATATCCAGCACACCAATACCACATGGGAAACACTCCACTATCCACCACAGAGGCAGAGAAAGACATGGGAGTATATGTTACCAGGCTACCAGTGAAAGACAAATTCGTTCCAATCGCAGCGGACGGGTTAAAGGTTCCCCAAGAAGGTCGTTAGGTAGTGACGGGTGGCCAAGGCGGCGTAAGGAGACAGCTCATTCTTAGTAGCTAAAAAGTGGTGTCCTATTGGCCTTTGTGAGTCTCCATAAATCCTTGCTTGTCCTTGTGTATATCACTTATAATAATGATAAGTATGACAAAAATATGCTGGAGGAGGAGGAGGAGGTGGAAGAGGAGGTGGAGGTTGTGATAAGACTCCACATATAACCTATTCTCCTCTACTTTCCCTTCTCCCTCTTCTTCCTCTTTATCTCCCCGTCTTTCTCCTCCTTTTTCCTCTTTCTTCCCCTCTCTCTCCTCCTCTTCTCTTTCCTCCCTTCTCTCTTCTCTTTCCTCTTTCTTCTCCACTCTCTCATCCTCTCCTTATTCTTCCATTTTCTTTCCTCCTCCTCCCCTCTTCATTCCCTTTTCTCTCCCCGTCTCCTCTTTCTTCCCTTCTTCTTCCTTTCTTCTCCCCACCTTTCCCTTTCTCCTTGTCTACCCCTTCTTCATCTACCTCTTGTTTCCTCTCCTTTTCCCTCTACCCTCTTTTTTTTCACGTACCTCGCATTCTCCCTCCAGTGTCTTCCTCCTCTTCCTCTCCCATTTCATTCAATTCTCTACCCTCTTGTCATCCTCCTCCTCCTCCTCCTCCTCCTCCTCCTCATGTACCTGATATATCAAGGTCACGCTGGTTTTCTTGCATCTATTAATAAGTTGACAACAGGAGGAGGAGGAGGAGGAGGAGGAGGAGGAGGAGGTCGCATGTGATTTAAGTGACACGAGGGCTGGGGACAGAGGACACTTAGCTTAGCCCGGGGAAGTCCCTCAACCACCATCACCACCACCACCACCATCACCACCACCACCACCATCACTTTGAGCAAACTGTTTATTCTCGTTTTCTTTTTCGTATGTCCTTGCCCTTTTATTTTTATGCGCCACCTTGTTATCGAGGAGAAGGAGGAGGTGGTGGAGGAAGATGAAGAAGAAGAAGAAGAAGAAGAAGTAGAAGAAGAAGCGTCTCAGAAAACCTGCAACCCTCCCTCGCCTCTCCCTGTCTCTCTCCTTCATCAAAAAGTTGTCTCGGTCTTTCAAATGTCGAGTTCGTAAAGACATTCCATACTCATTCACGTCCTCCGAGTCTTAAGAACATAAGAACATAAGAACGTAGGAGTCTGCAAGAGGCCGGTTGGTCTGTACAAGGCAGCTCCTTTGAACCTAAGCTCCCGTGCATCTAACCCCACCTAATATCGCTGTCCATGAATTGATCTAATCTATTTTTGAAAGTGACGATTATATTGGCACTCACCACATGACTGCCAAGCCTATTCCACTCATCCACCACTGAGAAGGAGGTGGAAGAGGAGGAGGATGAAGAATAAAGAGGATTGGGAGGAGGAGAAACGGAGAAAGGAGAAATGAAGAGGAAAGGAAAAAAATGAAGAAGGGGACTTGAAAACGAAGAAAGTGTTAAAGAAAAGGGATCAAGAAGATGCGGGAAGAGTTGTAGTAATTGGAGGAGGAAGAAGAAGAATGAGAGGAAAGAAGATGGAGGAGGAGGAAGAGGAGGAGAGAGGAGATCGAGTGCCTTAGCGGTGTGTGTAAGAGGAGAGGAGGAGGAGGAGGAGGAAAGGAGAAGGGGAAAGGAAGATTGGAGGAAGATAATTTGGGAACGCGAGAAGATGCGGAAATAGTAATAATAGGAGAAAGAAGAAGAAGAAGAAGAAGAAGAAGAAGAAGAAGAAGAAGAAGAAGAAGAAGAAGAAGAAGAAGAAGAACTAGAAGAAGAAGAAGACGAAGCTATGTGGAAGAGGAGGAGGAGAAGGGGAGGGTAGAAAGAAGAGGAAAGGAGTGTCTTAGTAATGGAAGAAGAAGAAGAAGAAGAAGAAGAAGAAGAAGAAGAAGAAGAAGAAGAAGAAGAAGGAATAGAAGCAAGTTGTAGAAAGAGGAGGAGAAGAAAAAGGAGGAAGAGGGGGAAGAAAAGAGACGAGAGGAGTGCCTTACCTGTGTGTGTGTGTGTGTGTGTGTGTGTGTGTGTGTGTGTGTGTGTGTGTGTGTGTGTGTGTGTCCAGCTTCCAGGAAAGATGTGGCATGGAGAGGAGGAGAGTACAGAGAAGGATGCTTGAAGTGCCCCTTTCTGAGGCTGCTGTGTGTGTGTGTGCGGGGGTGGGGGGGGTGGGGGGGAGGAGAAAAGCAGAGCAGAGCAGGGAAGGGAACTGTAGGGATGAGAAGGTTAGGGAAGAAAAATAACATAGAGGAAAGGAAGAGAAGAGGAGAGAAGAGAAAAACAGGGAATAGAGGACAGGAGAGGAGAAGAGAAGGGTCGCTTGTCTCTGCAGGTGGGCCGATCAGCTGTTGGAGGCACTTGCTTAATCAGGCGGGGAGGGGGATAGGGGGCCGACCGAGGGGGGAAAGAGGGGGAGGAAAAGGAGGAAGAGGAACAAATGATGATACAAGGGGTCAGGGGAAAGGGGCGAGGGGAAGGAGGTAGTGGACTAAGGTCGGTTTTTTCAGACGCTACCGACTCCCACATCAATTATTTATAAGGGCCAGAAACGAGGTGCAATGCGTTCTCGTGAGTGTTTCATGTTCGTGGTAGAGAAGTCTTGTCAAACTACCACCAGGGGGGAAAAAAAGCCTGCCCTGGAAAGCCCCTCACTTCCAACGAAAGCCTTATCAATTATATATTTATTTATTTATTATTATTTTTTTTGTGTGTGTGAAATGTTTTAGAATATGACCCCAAGGCGAGACAGAGAGATCCAGGTGATAGGAAGTTAGGTTAATGAGAAGACTTTTTTACAGCTAGGGAGACAGTTCAAGGGCGCAAAGAAAAAATATATATAAAAAAAGCCCGCTTCTTACTGCTCCTGAATATAATTGATTGGTGACAGGTGACAGGTGGGCGCCAGGTAACCGGTCAGGGGCGAAGATACGGACCGGTTAGTCACCCCAATCAGTCAGGTCAACCGGTTAGTCAATCGGGTCAGTCAGCCGGGCCAGTCAATCAGTCAGTCAGTCAACTAGGCGAGTCAGTCAGTCAGTCAGTCACTCAAAGGAAGGCAAGCTATTATAGTTAACTGATTGAAATAGAGGGTGAGTTAGCTGAAGAGTGAAAGATACTCGTTAATAGATATAAATAGATAGATAGAGATTGATAGATAGATAGATATAGATACTTAGAGGCACATTAAAAAAAAATGGGCAGTAACAACCTCCCCCCCCCTCCCCCCAAAGAGCAAAAGATGACCCCCTCCCCCCCCCGAAAGAAAGCAAAAAAAAAAAAAAAATACAGAACCTCCCAAAAACATGCAAAATGAGACCTATTGCCTAAAAAAAAAAAAAAAAAAAAGAAAACGAAAATCACAAGGCCATCAAAAATCAATATAACAATAACAACAACAATAACAACATCCTCCCTTGTCCCCATAACCCCTCTCCCCTACATCAAATATAGATCCTTAATATAATACATAGGAATACATAGGAATACATAGGAAGAACAGACACCGGAAAAGTAAACATCCTCCCAGCCTCCTCATTCTTCCCCCCTCCCCTCCCCCCTCCCCCCATCATATATACAGATCCTTCGTCGCCTTGATACTCCCCCCTGTAAGAAAGAACGTTAAGTGTGGGTGAATAGCATCATTATGGGCCGTTAATTAGACCAAAGCAAGTTTGTGGAGAGTGGCGGCCATGTGAAGGGGGGAGGGAGGGGGGCGCGGGACCACTCAGGAGTCCAGTTGGCCCTCCGAAGTTTCACAAAGGCCACAAGTTGAGCGGTCTGCGAGGCGGCTCCGAGGCTCCTGTCTTCTGGGGAGGGATAGAGAGGGGTGACTTAGATAAAAGGTCGACTTGTTTGTTAGCTTTTTTATGCCTGACTGACAATTGGCTGACAGAATGATTGACTGACCAACTGACTGGCTGATTGATTTCTCGTGGTCTGCTGTGCCTGTTGTTGGGTTTCATCTGTTCTCTTTATCCACATCTCGATTAGGCAGTTCAGTTCTGGTCACCTTGCTATAGAATGGATAATAGGATGTTAGAATCTATGTTGAGGACGATGACAAAAAATATTAAAGGATGGAGAAACTTGCCATTACGAGGACGGACTTAAACATTTGAATTTGCTTCCTCTAGAAAAGTGAAGATTGCGAGAACACTTTATTGAAGTTTATAATTGGATGAAAGGCTTTAATTAGGAAGATGTTAATAAGGTTTTGGTGGTAAGAGAGCCCGGGTAGGACACGTAGCAATGAATCTAATATGGATAAATTCAGATCCAACAAAGAATGGTGAATGAGTGAATGAGTGGAACAGCCTTGGCAATCATGTTGAGTGCCAATGCGTTAGATATATTCAAGAAGAGGTTAGATGAATTCATAGATGTGAGGTTAGGTGGGGTTAAGTTTACAGAAGCTGCCTTGTATAGACCTACCTTTCGTTAACACAATACTGGCATACCACAAGTCCTCCCCCGCAGCAGACATCCTCTCCTTTATGTGTGTTCCTCCCTCTTATCAGCTACGTAATCATTAATAAGTTCAAAGCGGCGCCCATCCACGTCACCGCCAGAAGCTGCTCCTCCAATCCGCTGATCTGGGTTACTCGGTCTCGGCCTGCGCTCCATCGCCTCTCCTCCTCCGCCTTCTGAACGGGGTCGCAAAACACTCTATACTTCCCCCCATCGGTCTCGGCCTTGGAACGCGTGGCCCAGTGCCGTGTGTATGGGAGTGTCGTCAAGGGCTCGTCGGAGAGGCATTATTAAGAGCGGTGTGAGTTATGCAGAGAACCTGGAAGCCATTGAGGACGAGAGTGTGTGGTGTGGGAAGGGTGGTTGTAGGAAGGGTGTGTGTGTGTGTGTGTGTGTGTGTACGAGAATGTAAGGGGATTAAGGAATGAAGGTGTGTGGATAGGTGGTATAATACTACTACTACTACTACTACTACTACTACTACTACTACTACTATTACTACTACTACTAATTCCTCCTCCTCCTCCTTCTCCTCCTCCTCTTCCTCACGTCCACAGCACCCTCCCTTCCCCACTCACCTCTCCCCACACCTTGCCTCTCCCTGCACACCTGGAGAGAGACAGGTGAAGCAGGTGAGAGGACGGAGGACCAGCTATAAGGTGAAGCGAGGCGGGTCCCTGAGTCCTGCAAGCCTTTCCTCCGCCCTTCCCTGCCGCGCCCCGCTTCGCTGTAGGACGCTATCGACCCATCCTTCCTTTGCCTCTCTCCCGCGCGGCGCCACATCAGGATACACTGTAGGACTCTCTTGGCTTATCCTTTTACTGGGTGACGAAACAAAGACGGAATGAATGTTAGATAGGCCCACGTTTATTTGGGGCATTGGGGTAGACGATAGACGCAAGGAAGGGATAGAGAAGGATGGATAGAAGGAAGGGATAGGGAAGGATGGATAGAAGGAAGGGATAGACAAGGATGGCAGGGAAGGAAGAAAGCAGATACGGAAAGATGAAATAAGTTAGTCACCCAAAAAAGTAGATTAGTTTTCATGAAGTACCATTAAGATGCACGCTAATAACCCTCTCCCCCCTCTATCCTAATTGCGTCGAGGTGAAGGGAGACAGGCTGAGGAGGATGGACACTCATTATCTTGACTATCTTCTTGATTATTGCGGAAAAGGTGAAGGAGAGGCGGCCACGGCGAAAAGAATTTGAGGTCGTACACTTATTTCACTCCTCTCCTCTTTCCTATTTGCGGTGAGGTGAAGGATGACAGGATGAGGAGGATTAGTCTCTCCCCGGCGCCAATAGTTTGGGTGTTCTCTGTACGTGTGTCGGCGCGGACGCTCTCAAATTCCGGATATTATATATTGATCGGGCGCGCGGCTGCCGGAGGAGGAGGAGGAGGAGGGAGTAGAAGGAAAAGAGAAAGTAGAAATGAAAATGGGATATAAGAAGGAGGAAGGAGAACAGTGTTAAGGAAGAACTAAAAGAAAAAGAAGAAGAGGAGGAGGAGGAGGAGGAGGAGGGAGTAGAAGAAAAAGAGAAAGTAGAAATGAAAATGGGATATAAGAAGGAGGAAGGAGAACAATGTAAAGGAAGAACTACAAGAAGAAGAGGAGGAAGAGGAGGAGGAGGAGGAGGCAGAGGATGTGGTGATGGGTGATTCGAAAGGAGGAGGAGGAGGAGGAGGAGATGGCGATGTTTTGGGAAGAGGAAGAAGATGATAAAGAAAATAAAAAGGAGGAGGAGGAGGAGGAGGAGGAGGTCGAGGATAAACAAGAGTAAGACGAGGAAGAAGATCAGAGAAAGGAGGAGGAGAAGGAGGAGGAAGAGGAGGAGGAGGAGGAGGAGGTCGAGGATAAACAAGAGTAAGACGAGGAAGAAGATCAGAGAAAGGAGGAGGAGGAGGAGGAAGAGGAGGAGGAGGAGGAGGAAAAATATATTAACTTAAGATTTCGTGTGCATGAGGCAAACTTACTTTCTGCCCTCCTCCTCTTCCTCTTCTTCTTCCTCCTCCTCCTCCTCCTCCTCCTCCTCCTCTTCCTCCTCCTCCTCCCTACTCACCTGTTACTCATAAAACCTTTAAATGTGATGTGTTTGTGCGTGACTGCACCCCCCCTCTCTCTCTCTCTCTCTCTCTCTCTCTCTCTCTCTCTCTCTCTCTCTCTCTCTCTCTCTCTCTCTCTCTCTCTCTCTCTCTCACATGAGTGTCGATACCGGATATAGTATAAGCTTTTGATGTGGTTTTTTTCTGGAGCTGTTGTCACGGGGTTAGGAAGGGAGAGCTTGTAACATGAGCGAGTGTCAATATATTAGGTTTTTGTGTATTTTTATGGAACTGTTTGTCACGTGGATAAGAAGGGAGAGCTTGTAACATGAGCGAGTGTCAATATATTAGTTTTTTATGTATTTTTATGGAACTGTTTGTCACGTGGATAAGAAGGGAGAGCTTGTAACATGAGCGAGTGTCGATATATTAGGTTTTTATGTATTTTTATGGAACTGTTTGTCACGGGGTTAGGAAGGGTGAGCTTGTATCGTGAGCGAGTGTCGATATATTAGGTTTTTATGTATTTTTATGGAACTGTTTGTCACGTGGATAAGAAGGGAGAGCTTGTAACATGAGCGAGTGTCGATATATTAGGTTTTTATGTATTTTTATGGAACTGTTTGTCACGTGGATAAGAAGGGAGAGCTTGTAACATGAGCGAGTGTCGGTATGTCAGGTTTTTGTGTGTTTTTCGGAGTTGGTGTCGCGAATTTAGGAAGGAGCCCCCTCTCCCCGCGCGTTGCATGCTATACATTCGGTTCTCTTTGTATCCGTTGCTGGTATCGATTCGGTGTTGATACGTGTGGGGGGCGCCGTGCCCGGGACTGGCGGAAGGAGCGCTGGGCAGGACAAGGCCGCTCAGTATTGATCCAGCTCCCCCCCCCCCCCCCACCCCGCGTGCCACACACCCCTTCGGCCTCCTCCTCGACCTCCTCCTCCTCCTCCTTCTTCTTCTTCCT